>NC_037329.1:52610137-52782637 GCF_002263795.3 Bos taurus
GATGAAATGTGTACCATAGAAATATCAGAGAAATTTAGGTATATGCATAAAAATATGTAGGTATACATGTAACAACAAAATTATTAATTTACTGTTCATGTTATTAGTAAGTTTTCTGGCAAGCAGTAATCTGGTTAAGTTCTGGGGGAGTCAAAGTTAGCACTCAGGTTTTTGGCTGCACAAGGGGTTGGCTCAAAGGTCAACTGTATTTTAATCTGTGTAATAAAACCCAGAATTTCATCCTTATTAGCATGTCATGGACAATTCATTGTATAATTGATCAAAAGTTTCCATTGTATAGTTGCAATGTTCTTTTCTCATTGTGGTTGAATTATAGATCATAACTGCTCTTACTTTTAGGATATTTTGAGAGATTATGGCTGATTAGATGTGAAACATACTTTAAACTGGGAAAACTACTTTAAAATTGGTTTGAAGATTGATCATACTCTTTCAAATAATTACATTTTATCCCAAAGTAATATCCTTCTTATAAAAGTGTCTGTATTCACCATTCTAAAGATTTGTAGAGTATAGGTTAGATACCAAGCTCTGTGTCAGGCACTGGAAATACAGTGATGCTACTGGTGTGACGTGACTGGTGTGACTGACTTAACATATGTATGTTAAGATACATAACACTTATCTGCATAATGTTTTTCCCCTTAAAGTCTATTGACTTTCTTTGTCAATAATAGGAAATCTCAGACCTTTTGCAATCCTTCTATACTACTTTAGGTCCATATAACTTTGATTTTAATGTCAGTATTATTGGCAGATCTTTGTTCTTTGAAGAGTACATTTGATTTGGGGAATTAGTCAAATAGTATTAGTATTTCACTCCAATAGTCAAATACTATTTGGGACGCTATTTCATGGAGAGTTTGGAGCCCAATACCATGGACCAAAGCTTTGAATCCTGGAAGACAAGGGACTGTTAGTTTATAAGGCAGTTGTTTGCTTGGTTTTATTTTGTTTATTTCTTTATTTGATAATGCTTAACTTAATCAGGGGGCTTCTCTCGTGGCTCAGATGGTATTACCTGCAGTGCAGGAGACTGGAGTTCGATCCCTGGGTTGGGAAGATCCCCTGGAGGAGGGCATGGCTACCCACTGCAGCATTGCCTGGGAAACCCCATGGACAGAGGAGCCTGCCAGGCTACAGTTCATGGGGTTGCAAAGAGTCGGACATGACTGTGTGACTAACACAAACATGCACGTTAGCACGTGCGCATTCACGCGCGCGTGCACACGCGCGCACACACACACACACACACACACACACACACACACAGCTTGATCAGGAAGCCCATTCCAGAAACAATAATAGGATCACTTCCCAAGGTGATTGGTTTGTAAATGTCAAATCCTCATGAGACATATACCTTCAAGTTTATTACTTTCTCATTTTTTGAAGTTCATTAGTTTTTAAAAAGTTTTGCCCTTTACATGAAGTCAGGTGCATTATTCACGAGAAGAGTATTTTCAGGCCTCTTGACTTTGGCCAAGCAATTGCCTTTATTGTCCCTAATTCTGCATTATTTGTTTGTCTTTGAACCTTAAAAAAAAGTTGTTTCATACATCAAGAATTTTTTTCTAAAGTAATTTAATCTATAAAAATGTTCTTGAAGCGTTGGATCACAGTGCCATAAATTCATTATGATCAGTGTGCTCTCTCATCAGCCTGTTTGTGTTGTCTGTTGGTGAATGTGGTTACAAGAAAAGCAGTTGGTTTACCAGTTTTTTCCCACCTTATAATAACTTTATATTTTTGCATTGCTATACCAAATAGTTTTTCTTCACTTTAAATCTAACAGCTTTATTAGAGTAAGATTTTTATATTGATTGTTCTTACTAGGTTTTCTCTTAATATTCAATGTTTTCTTTTGATGTGTGGATATATATACACACATACATATCAATATATGTGTGTATATATATATTCACACATCATATATGTGTATATATATGTGTATACATATGTGTACATCATCATATGTAAGTATATGCACACACTGTCTTTTGTTTAAAAGTTTCCTGTAAGTACAATAAAGCCCTATGATATATAATATGCCTATGATAATAACTTAGATAATCTATAACTGACTAAAATTAAGATCCTCTTCCAAGAGTGGGGTTTAGTTAGGAACTAGTGCCTCAAGGCAATGGCACACCACTCCAGTACTCTTGCCTGGAAAATCCCATGGATGGAGGAGCCTGGTAGGCTGCAGTCCGTGGGGTCGCTAAGAGTTGGACACGACTGAGTGACTTCACTTTCACTTTTCACTTTCATGCATTGGAGAAGGAAATGGCAACCCACTCCAGTGTTCTTGCCTGGAAAATCCCAGGGCCGGGGGAGTCTGGTAGGCTGCAGTCCATGGGGTCACACAGAGTCAGACACGACTGAACCGACTTAGCAGCAGCACCTCAAGGTGAGTTCCCCCATATGTAGTGAATTTTGTGGAAAATGTGTTTTCCAACAATTCAGAATGACTGAGGATTATTGCTCTTCTTAAACTCACAAAAGTGCAGGCTTTCATTATTTTGTTACATTGTTTTTCAAATAACTTTATAGAGATAACTGATATGCAATAAGCTAAAAGTAAAGTTTACAAGCTGATTAGTTTTGACATACGTATACGCCTATGAAACCATCACCTCAGTAAGATAGTGAACATACACATCACCCCCAAAATTTCCTCATATTCCTTTTAATCCCTTGTCACTGCTCGCTACCCCACTCCCATCCTTATTCTCAGGCACTGCTGAATACTTTCTGTCACTACAAATGAGTTTGGATTTCCTGTAATTCTATAAAAATGGAAGCGTATTGTATATACAGCTTCTTGTGTGATTTCTTTCATTCAGCATGATTATTTTAGATCCATGATGGTTGTGTATTTCAGTAGTTCATTCCTTATAGGTGCTGATTAGTAGTTCATTGTACAGATATGTCACAGTTTATTTGTATATTTGTTGATGGACACTTGGATCATTTTTAATTTTTGGATATTACAAATTAAGCTTTACTACTATAAAGTGTGTACAAAATATTTGTACACAAATATTTTGGCTGGATCATATGATAGGTATGTTAGGTTTTTAGAGAAATACCAAAGTTTTCCAAAGCAATTGAACATTTTACATTTCCAAGTGCAATGCATGAGAGTTCCAGTTTCTCTACATCTTCACCAACATTTGGTATGGGACAGTCATCTTATGTCTATATAGATATGTATGATATTTTCTCCTTCTATGCTTTGTCTTTAAACAGTGCCCTTTGAATAGCAGAGGGTCTTAATTTTGATGAAGCCCAATTTATTCATCATATTTTCAGTATTGTGTGTTGTGTCTTAACAATCTTTACTTAACCCAAGGCCATAAAAGTTTTTTTCCTAGCTTCTTTTAGATGTATTATGTTGCTGTTGTTGTTGTCCAGTCCGTAAGTTGTGTCTGACTCTTTGTGACCCCCTGGGTTGCAGCACACAGGTTTCCCTGTCCTTCACTATCTCCCAGAGTTTGTTCAAACTCATGTGCTGTCAGTGATGCTATCTAACTGATGTTTTATAGTTTTAGGTTTTTCATTTAGGTTATGATTCATTTTTAGCTATTTTTTGCATATAATGTAAAGTATGGATCCAGATTCTCCCTCCTCCCCACCCCCAACTCCACTGGGATATCCAATTGTTCAGCAGTATTTGTTGAAAATGCTTCATTTCTCTATTGAATTACCTTAGAACTTGGTTGAAAATCAATTGACCATATATACGTAGGGCTATCTCTTGACTCCTCTCCATTGCTCTGTCTATCCTATTGCTGTGATTATGACATACTATAATTGTGACACTCATAATTATTCTATTTATGACAACAGACTTGAAGTTAGGTAATGTAAGTCCTCCAACTTTTTTCTTCCATTTCAGTTTTTTTGGCTCTTCTGAATCCTTCGTATTTCCATGTGAACTTTAGAATCAGGTTATCATTTTTTTTTAAGGAAAAAAATCTCTGAGATTACTCTGAATCTATAGGTCAGTTTGAAGAGATTTGCCATATTAGCAGTATTTATTTTTTTCCACTTATTTAGATTTTCCTTAATTTCATTCAGTTCTATTTCATAGCCTTCAGTATATAGGTCTTATATACCTTTGATGTATTCATAAGTATTTCAGTTTTTGATGCTATTGTGATATTTTAAAAAATATACTGATTGTTCACTGCTAGGACCGAGAGGTAAAACTAACTTTTGTATTTTGGTCTTGTGTCTTGCAACTTCACCGAACTCATATTTTAAAGGTTTTTTTGTGTGTGTATTTTATCAGATTTTTCTGAGTGGACAACTGTGTCATCTGTAAATAAAGATGGTTTTACTCCTCCTTTCCAATTTCAGAACTTTTTACTTATATATTTGTTATTTTCTTGTTGCACAGAGTGCATCTTTCTGTATAATGTTGAATGGAAGTGATGTGAGTAGACACATCTTTGCCTTTTCCAGATCGTAAAGGTAAAGCACTTGATTCCTCACCTTTAAACATGCTGTTAGCCTTCAATTTTCTTTCTTTTTTTTTTTTTAACATGCCCATTATCAGATTGAGGAAGCTCCTTTTTATTCCTAGTCTGCTAAAAGTTGGGCTTTCCAGGTGGCCCAGCAATAATCTGCCTGTCAATGCAGGAGATGCAGTTTCTATCCCTGGGTTGGGAAGATACCCTGGAGGAGGAAATTGCAACACACTCCAGTGTTATTGCCTGAAAATTCCCACGGACAGAGGACCCAGCTTGCCACAGTCCATGGGGTTGCAAAGAGCTGGACATGACTGAGCAGCTGAGCATGAGCACAAGCGTGCTTAAAGTTTCATCAGGAATAGATACTGGATTTCATAAAATCCTTTTTCTGCATCCATTGAGAAAATCTTACATTATTTGTTTGCTTAATCTGTTAATATAAAACTTAACATTGATTGTTTTTGAATATTAACCAGTCTCATCCCTGAGATAAATCATACTTGGTTATAATATATTATCCTTTTTGTACATTGCTTGATTCTATTTCCTAAAATTTTAAGAACTTTTTTATCTAAGACTCTATGGTTTTGTTTTTTTGTACTGTCTTTGTCTGGCTTTGGTAGTAGAGTAGCAGACTCCATAGAATGAGGTGGGAAGAAGCCATCCTTCTTCTGTTTTTTAGAAAAATTTATGTAGAGTTGGTATCACTTCTTCCTTAAGTGTTTGATAGAATCATTGGTTAAGCCATCTGGGCCTAGGATTTTCTTGTTGGAGTGTTTTAAACTACACACTCAATTTCTTCAATAGATATTAGTTTTTCAAGTAACATAATATCTATTAAATATTGAAATACACCTTGAATAAGTTGTGATAGTTTCTCTCAAATGATTTGTCCATTTTATTTAGGTTGTTAAATATATCAATATAAGATTGTTATAGTATTTTTTTTTATTGTCCTTGTAATTTGTGTAGAATCTGAGGTAATACTGCCTGTTTCATTCTTGATATTGGTAATTTGGCTTTTCTTTCTTTCTTTTTTTTAACTATTTAATCTGGCTAAAGTTTTGTCAAATTTATTGAACTTACTGAAGAGTCAGCTTTAGTTTATATTACTTTTGTCACCTAAAGACCTAAATGGTAAGGTTTCAGGTGTGTATGGATTTGTTTTTGTGTTTTTGGCTGCTCTACGATGCTTGAGGGATCTTGTTAATAATTTCCCAGCCAGGGATTGAACCCAACCCAGGACAGTGAAAGCATTGTCTTAACCATTGGACTGCCAGGGAATTTCCAAATGTATAGGTTTTATTAGAACATACAGAGATGAAAATGGTCTGATGCTGCCTGGAAAGCAAAAATATGGAAGTTCTGGGAATATACTCTGTGGACAGAGAATGTCTGGGAAGGTAAAAGGACTACAGAAGGAAAAAAGGAATAAACTAGGAGGCACCAAAATCATTCTTTCTACTCTGACATTTGAATGACTGTTACTGTAGTATTTGAATCCAGTCTTATCTTGATATGTTTGATAATCTGAACATCCAATATGGATGTATTTCAAAACCCATTTTAACCAGGTACCTCTTTTACTGAAGATGAGTGCTATTGTAGTTTGGTAGCTTTGAGTTTTCCTTGAAAGTCAGCATGGAATATAGAATAGGGCCTTAGAAATCAGAGATTTCTTAATTCCAATACAGTGTCTACAACTTCCAGGCTGTATAACCTCAGGCAACTTTCTCAGTTTCTCAGAATTAAGATCCCTGACTGTAAAATGGGAAACATAATGTTTATCATACCGTGTTGTTAGGGTTTTAATGAAATAACAAATTATTGGTGAATAGTAGGCTCTCCATCAATTCTACCTCCATCTTCATCACCACCCTCTCTCCCATTCCTACTCCCTGGCTGTCCCTCTTCTCAGAATATTAAGAGCAAAATGTTAACCAGTGAGAGGAAAGCAGAAAGAACGAGGAACTCTCTAACCCATCTCTGCTATAGTTCTTTTTAGCAATGTGGAAACCAATAAACTGGCATATCTCTTGAGGCAATTTTTAGTAACACTATACGGGGATTTGGGCTCAACCTTCATAAGTGTGTGCGGTGCTCACAGTCCATAAATAATGCAAGTGGAGCCACAAATTATGTGGGAAATTAGGTTCTGATGTCAGTGAGTTTGAGTTGGAAATCTCATTTTTCTTAAAGTACCTTTGAAAAATCCTATAGAAAAACACTAACAGTTGTGTTAGACTGCTTTAAGGCTGTATATTCAGTAAATCTCACGAAGCTAGTTGGTTTTTGTTTTTCCATTGTGGATATATTTTTTGTTTTCTTTAACCACCTGAAGATATAGCTGGCTTGAGTTTAGAGTTGGTGTCATAGAAAATAAATGAGTGTATCTTTACTTCTAGGCTTTTACTCAAAACCTCAGTGCATAAAAGGCACCTGGGAACTGAGGCCTCTTGGACCAAAGGCTGATTTAAGTTCTCCAGCTCTTGGTTTTACAAAAAGGAATGTCGATTGGAATGGCTGTTGGAACTGTTGTTGCTGCCTAGATTCTCACAGTACATGTATAGTTGAATTCTGTAACTTAATTAAGGGTACTAGCTACTCCACTTTTAGATTCTCTAAAGAGAAATGGTGCTTCTTTATGTCCTTACCTTCTAAAGTAAGCCTTGAAGATCAAAGTAAAAGTTCATATCTCCCACCCTACCATTTAGCACTCCTGTTGACATCACTAATGGGTGAAAGCACAGTTTTCCAAAGAGCCTGGCTGGGAGTTGAAACTGTTAACCTACTTGGCAAGGCACCTAGGACCAGGACCAGTAGGTCTGATTATCACGCTTAGGTAACAAAACCAAATTTTAGTGCATATTCTAGACCAGGTTTTAGCCAACTATGACCATGACTCAGTCACAGGTTTTGTAAATAACATTTTATTAGAACAAGTCACGCCCACTTATTTACATATTGTCTATGAATGGTCTCTGGCTACCTGGTGGCTCAGATGATAAAGAATCTTCCTGCAATGTGGGAGACCCGGGTTTGGTCCCTGGATCTGGACGATCACCTGGAGAAGAGAATGGCAACCCACTCTAGTCTTCTTGCCTGGAGAATTCCATGGACAAAGGAGACTAGCACGCTGTAGCCCGTGGGTCACAAAGAGTTGGACTTGACTGAGCAACTGATGCTTTCACTTTCATGAATACTTTCACTCAACAACAGCAGTGTTGAATAGTTACAGTGGACATCCTGTGGCCTGAAAGCCTAAAATATTTATAATCTCATTCTTTATAGAAAAATTCTGCCGACCCCCTGTTCTAGACCTTTGTAAGTTAGAGTAGAAGCTCACAGTATAGCCAGATGACACAAAGATCAAAATGACAAGGAGTATAATTGAAACATTTTGCTGTATTGCAGAAATTAACACTTTAAAAATAAATATACTTCAATAAAATTTTTAAAAATAAAAAAGATGGGGATGGTAAAAGTGTAGATTTCTAGACTTTACCAGGAATGGACAGAGTTAGATCCTGGGGGTAGAATCTGAGAATATGCATGTTTAACAGATTTTCCAGCCGATTTTTAACACACACTAAAATTTTGCTACCCCTGGTTTAGTGAAGAGGAAAATTAACTTGCAAGTTATGTTATTTATAAATGGTGTGCCTTCCACAAATAATTTAGTGTTACCTCTTGTCTAGAAAATAGGGTACTGAGAGAAGAAACTGTGTGTTTGTACTTTAAATGTTTTTGAAAGACTTGCCATAAGGGGAGTTACCATATAGTTGGGGGAGACATTAAATATTTGAAGAACAATTTCAAAAATGAAATCCAGGGGACAGATTATAAATTATGAGTAGAGGATGACCTTTGTAAACGAGCATGCTTGGTCCTGGTTTACTACTGAGACTTGAACTGCATTTGATTAGTCTCAACGTGTAGAGGGATAAACACTCAAGCTGGCAAGGGTAAATATTACTCTGTGAAACTTTTATTTCATTCACATGTATATACATATATACATACCAGTTACCATAATATAGAGTTTGTCTTACACTCTCAGCTGCTATCGAAACAAATTTTTAAACTCCATCCTTCAAGATCATGTTTAGGGATTATCTGAGGTTGGGTAAGAGGCAGAGTTACCTGTCCCCAAATGTAATGCATCATCTTTCTCTACACGTAATAAAACACAAACTTTGACTTCTTTTTAAATAAAATACAGACATACCGTACGCATATTTTCCAAATCCACTGCCCTCCCCTGGGAGGGCAATGAAAGAAACTGTAGAATTTTAGACTTGAAAGGACTTTAGACACTGTTGCTTTTACCTGTCAATTTTACAGGAAAGGAAAATGAGACTGAAAAATAACCAATTTGCATAAGGTTCCATACAAAGCAAGAAGACCACCTAAGAGAGCTCTGGATGCTACACTAGAGATCCCAACCGGTTACTCATAAGCTGAGCCTTTCTGGAGTCTCACAAAAGTCAAAAGATCAAGGAACACTAGTCCTCATGACTCATAGCACAAGTTGGCCAGAGATGAGTGGCATTTGCCTCCTTGGCTGGATTAACATCTTTCTTATTCACCCAAGTTCCCACCACTCTATTTTGGCCCTGGCATTATTATTTTACTTACAATTGAGAAATTCTCTTAGAAGACAAAAATATTTCTCTAGACATATGTATTATTTTCAGAAGCAAAAAGTAAATAAAAGCTGGGCTAAGAAGACCACGTGTTTAAAGAGATTATAATATTTCTGTATGGACATAAAGAATATATGTAGGATTTGTGCTTTGACTCTTTGAAAGACCACATAAAGCCTGTGTCTTACACCTGCCTCAATTTGCTTTTGCCTCCTGACTCCCAGGGGAAAAAAGACTGGATGATTTGAGGTTTTTGACTTGTTAAAAGTACATAGCTCAACAGTGGCAGGCCCAGAAGGAGAACTTCCATGTTTAATGCCTATCTAGGGTAGGTGCAGTGTTTTCAATGTTGAAAGTAGCTTTTATGGTTGTTGTTACTGTTTTGATGATGGTGTTGGTAGCTTTTTAGAATCAGTTACGGCCACTGCTTGCCGTCTCATTTAATCCTCACAATAATACTCTGGTAACACTTACTTAATTTTACAGTTGAGAGAATTAAGACCCAGTTCTGGTTATCTATTGCTGCATAACAAACTACCCCCAAACTTGATGTCTTTAAATAAATATTATACTAGACCTCAGGGATTCTGGGAGTCAGGAATCTGACCAGGGACTTGTCTGAATGAGCCTTTTGAAGCTTCTGACATTGAATGTAGTGACTCAGTGATCCTTAGCTGGTAGATGAGCCAGTCTGGACAGTCCAGGAGATGCCCTCACATGGCCCATCCCTCAGCTAGAATGATGGAGCCTGGACTCAACTGGGTCTGTTGTCTAAAAGGCCTCTCTGACATGGTTTTCTCAAGATAGTTGTACTTCTTAATAGCAGTTCAAGACACCAGTGGAAAGTATTCTGAGAGAAGCAGTTGGAACATGTGTGACTTTTGCTGACTGAGAACTTCCAACTCATGTTTCTAAACCACGTTCTTATTTGAGTCTTTGGGGACAGGTGTTGCCATTCTTGTCACTTAGTTTGTAAACCCAAGGTTTAGGCGGTATTTTGCACTTCTTTCTATCTAGTGGTTCCTTTGTAAGGCAACCACTGGCCTGTTTAAAGAGGGTGAGTGAGAATTCCTACCTTCTTTGACAGTCCATACTTAGAGACACTGTAAAAACCAAAGGCAAACATGTGTGCGTGCTAAGTTGCTTTATTTGTGTCCAACTCTTTGCCACCCTGTAAAGATCTTCCCTGTAGCTCAGATGGTAAAGAATCTGCCTTCGATGAAGGAGACCTGGGTTCGATCCCTGGGTCAGGAAGATCCTCTGGAGAAGGGAATGGCAATCCACTCTAGTATTCTTGCCTGAAGAACCCCGTGGATGGAGGAGCCTGACGGGCTACAGTTCATGGAGTCGCAAAGAGTCAGACACGACTGAGTGACTAACCCACGTTTGTGACCATATGGGCTATAGCCTGGCAGGCTCCTCTGTCCATGGGATCTCCAGTCAAGAATACCAGAGTGGGTTTCCATGCCCTCCTCCAGGACTTCCCCCCCCAGGACTGAACCTGCATCTCCTGCATTGCAGGCAGATTCTTTACTGCTGAGCCGTGGGGAAACCCAAAGCAAACATAGTCTTCTCCAGTCTAAGGAGTATGAGATTGTGTGTATGTGTGTGTGTGAGTGTAATTCCTTTTAAATAATGATAACCCCTCAGGAATATGGAGTATCCATCACATTAGATTCAGATGAAAATGTTTTGCAGCTAAAGGCTGGGTGGTGAAATCTACAAAGCCTGTAACTAGAAGACAGAAAACTTGGCCTGGATTCCCACCTCTGCCACTTCCTTCCTCTGTGGTGTCCTCAGCAAGTCAATTGATCTGAGCCTTAGTGTCTTCATCAGTATTATGAGATGGTAGTACGAAGTCACTTCTGGGCCTATGGTATATCATCATCAATAGGCCTACAATCATGTCTAGACCTACAGTCATTATACTTTTTAACTGTATGGGTATAGACAGCCTTTTTTGTACTTCTGTTTTCTACCACCTTGTAACCAAGAACATTGCAGAGCAGAAGAGGGATGCAAGCCTAGTTACAGACCTTCCCACCTCTATTTGACAGAGCAGCACACCCCACCCAGGTACTTTATTTCTGAATAAAATTCTTTGGGGCAAATACTTACTGATTTATCCAATGATAGTATTTGTTTTGCTTTTGATTTGTCATCTTTCTTTACATAACATCATGCTTTTGATAGTCCAGTGTTGTACTTGGGCCAGATTACCTAGATGTTTGTGTGCATTTAGCATTCTAAAAAAGCACCCAAATTTTAAGTGCTCAACACTAAGGTCCCTTGTATGTTTGCTCTTTTTTTTTTTCCTTTTGGTAAGTTTCCTTCCCTAAAGAAATATGATAGCAGCAGAAGAGGCTTTTTGTTGTGTTTTGGAGATCCACCTTTGAATAACCCTTAAAGTACATTAAAAATTACCCATAAACGATAGTGACAGGCTTTCTGTATACCCGAATCTCCAGTCAGGGATAATATTGCTATGGTGGCCCAGGCTTCTTCCAGATAGATTGTTTGGTGAGGGTGTGGTCTGTGAGACAAGCCCAGACTTTTATTTGGAGCTTTCTTTTTTCTTTTCCTGGCTGTGCTCTCTCCTGCTCTCTGCAGCTTACCTCTCTTCCCTTTGCCTGTCCTGCTCATACAGCTTCCCTTTCTCTTTATCCCCTTTTTCCTTGCCTTTTCCTTCCTGTCTTATTAGGCGGGGAGAGAGGGAAAGCCTGAGTGCTTCCTTATTGCAGGAGTGCTCCACATCTATTCTCTTTGCCCCTTGAAAGTTTTCTGCAGTGCTACTTACTATCTGACTTCCCTGGTGGTGGTGATGGTGTTTAATTACTGAGTCATGTCCGACTCTTTGCAATCTCATGGACTGCAGCCTGGCAGGCTCCCCTGTCCATGGGATTTCCCAGGCAAGAATACTGAAGTGGGTTATCATTTATTTCTCCAGGGGATCTTCCCAAACCAGGGATCTAGCCCAAGTCTCCTGAATTGGCAGGTGGATTCTTTACCAGTTAGAATATCCCAACCACTATGGCTGTAGGAAAGAGGACCATTGCCTTTTTCAGAACTTCTTCGTACTTTTTTTATACCTTCCCAAATCAAATAGGACTTCCCTGGTGGCTTAGTTGGTAAAGAATCCACCTACAATGTGGGAGACCTGGATTCGATCCCTGGGTTGGAAGATACCCTTGAGAAGCGAATGGCTACCCACTCCAGTATTCTGGCCTGGAGAATTCCATGAAATGTATAGTCCATGGTTTTGCAAAGAGTTGGACATGACTGAGCAACTTTCACTTTTTTCACTTTCAAATCAAATAGCTTTTTCTATTCACAAAAATCGAGAGTTAGTTTCAACAGCACTGTGTAGTAGGAAAAATTTTGTTTACTCACATTTTTAGGTTTTTTTTTTTGGTCAGTAAAATATTAAAGGTTAAAAACTCTTTTATTCCAACTAAAATGGTGGTTTTTAGTGGCAAGCAGAGGCATAATTACAATTCTGTAGTTTTTTTTATCCATCTTGGCTTCATCTTTTTTGCCTTATCTTGAGTTTTAGAATACCTTCTGTAGAAAGCTCACAGCTTTCCTGGTACCCTTCCGTGGGAGAGAATATTTCCCCCTGTGGAAATTTTAGAAAGTGAAAGCCTGACTTCAGTCAGAGCAAAAGGCTAACACATGTTCAACATAAATGACAACAGTAGCAGTTAAAGCTTTTGTATAATAAAGGCATTTTTCCTTTTAAAGCAGGATATTTTGTAAATTCAGTAACTTGACAGTGCAACATTTGCTAAGGATGGGCAATCCCCTAACAAATAGGAGGCTGTAAGATTCAAAGAAATTTGTTTATATGTGGAACAAAAATATTTTTAGTGATAACCAAAATTATTTTTGAAAAAAAGGTGATACTGGCTGGTGTTTAATTTCACATGACAATTTTGCTTCAAGATCCTCATGAACGTTTCAGTGGCAGAATTTCACACATTCAGAGATAAATGTTTTAAAAATGATGAGTTTCTTTTAACAAAATCACAGCATCATTTAACTCAAATTAAGTACTGCTGCTGCTAAGTCACTTCAGTCGTGTCCGACTCTGTGTGACCCCATAGACAGCAGCCCACCAGGCTCCCCCATCCCTGGGATTCTCCAGGCAAGAACACTGGAGTGGGTTGCCATTTCCTTCTCCAGTGCATGAAAGTGAAAAGTGAAAGTGAAGTCGCTCAGTTGTGTCCGACTCTTAGGGACCCCATGGACTGCAGCCTACTAGGCTCCTCCATCCATGGGATTTTCCAGGCAAGAGTACTGGAGTGGGGTGCTATACTGATGATGTACAAAAAGTCGTTTTTCCAAAATTGACAAACCTTTAGCCAGACTCATCAAGAAAAAAAGAAGAATCAAATCAACAAAATTAGAAGTGAAAAAGGAGAGGTTACAACAGACAATGTAGAAATACAAAGGATTATAAGAGACTATTATGAGCAACTGTATGGCAATAAAATAGATAACCTGGAAGAAATGGACAGATTCTTAGAAAAATTCTATCTTCCAAGACTGAACCAGAAAAAAATAGAAATTATGAACAACCCACTTACAAGCACTGAAATGAAGCTGTGATCAAAACCCTCCCAAAAAACAAAAGCCCAGGACCAGATGGCTTCACAGGAGAATTCTGTCAAACATTTAGAAAAGAGCTAATGCCTATCCTTCTAAAACTCTTTCAAAAAATTGAAGAGGAAGGAACACTTCCAAATTCATTCTATGAGGCCACCATCACCCTGATACCAAAACCAGACAAAGACAACACTACAAGCCAATATCACTGATGAACATAGATGAAAAAATCCTCAACAAAATTTTAGCAAACAGAATTCAGCAACACTTCCAAAAGCTCATACACCATGATCAAGTTGGATTTATTCTAGGGATGCAAAGATTCTTCAACATATGCAAATCAATTGATGTGGTACACCATAGTAACAAATTGAAAGATAAAAACCATATGATAATTTCAATAGATACAGAAAAAGTCTTTGACAAAATTCAACACCCATTTATGATTAAAACTCTTCAAAAAATGGGCATAAAAGGAGCATACCTCAACATAGTAAAGGCCATATATGATAAGCCTACAGCAAACAATATTCTTAATGATGAAAAACTGAAGGCATTCCCCCTAAGATCAGGAACAAGACAAGGGTGTCCACTTTCACCACTATTATTCAACATAGTATTGGAAGTCCTAGTTGCAGCAATCAGAGAAGATAAAGAAATAAAAGGAATCCAGATCAGAAAATAAGAAGTAAAGTTATCACTGTTTGTAGATGACATGATACTGTACATAGAAAACCCTAAAGATAGTATCAGAAAATTACTAGAGCTAATCAGTGAATTTAGCAAAGTTGCAGGATACAAAATTAATACAGAGAAATCACTTACTAACAATGAAAAATCAGAAAGAGAAATTAAGGAATCAATCCCATTCATGATTGCAACAAAAAGAATTAATTATCTAGGAATAAACTTACCTAAGGAGACAAAAGAACTGTACACAGAAAATTATAAGACACTAATGAAAGAAATCAAAGATGACATAAACAGATGGAGAGATATTCCATGTTCCTGGGTAGGAAGAATCAATATTGTGAAAATGACTCTACTACCAAATGCAGTCTACATATTTAATGCGATCTCTATCAAATTACCATTGGCATTTTTCATGGAACTAGAACAAAAAATTTCACAATTCATATGGAAACACAAAAGACCCTGAATAGCCAAAGCAGTCTTGAGAAAGAAGAATGGAGCTGGAGGGATCAACCTTCCTGATTTCAGATTATACCACAAAGGTACAATCATCAAGACAGTATGGCACTGGCACAAAAACAGAAATATAGACCAATGGAACAAGATAGAAAGCCCAGAAATAAACTCATGCATCTATGAGTACCTTATTTTTGATAAAGGCTGTAAAAATATACAATAGGGCAAAACAGCCTCTTCAATAAGTGGTGCTGGGAGAACTGGACAGCTACATGTAAAAGAATGAAATTAGAGCACCTCCTAACACCATACACAAAGATAAACTCAAAATGGATTAAAGACCTAAATGTAAGACCAGAAACTATAAAACTCTTAGAGGAAATATAGGCAGAACACCCGATGACATGAATCAAAGCAATATCCTCTATGCCCCACCTCCTAGAGCAATGGAAATAAAAACAAAGGTAAACAAGTAGGACCAGATTAAACTTCAAAGCTTTTGCATAGCAAAGGAAACTAAAAGCAAGGTGAAAAGACAGTCCTCAGGATGGGATAAAATAATAGCAAATGGAACAACTGACAAAGGATTAATTTCTAAAATACACAAGCAGCTCATATAACTCAATACCAGAAAAACAAGCAACCCAATCAAAAAGTGGGGAAAAGACCTAAACAGACATTTCTCCAAAGAAGACATACAGATGGCTACCAAACACATGAAAAGATGATCAACATCGCTCATTATTAGAGAAATGCAAATCAAAACTACAATGAGATATCACCTCACACCGGTCAGAATGGCCCTCATCAAAACGTCTACAAACAAATGCTGGAGAGGGTGTAGATAAAAGGGAACGCTCTTGCACTGTTGGTGGGAATGTAAATTGATATAGCCACTATGGAAGATGGTATGGGGATTCCTTAAGAAATTAGGAATAAAACCACCATATGACCCAGCAATCCCACTCCTAGGCATATACCCTGAGGAAACCAAAATTGAAAGAGACACATGTATCCCATTGTTTCAGTTCAGATCAGTCGCTCAGTCGTGTCCGACTCTTTGCGACCCCATGAATCGCAGCACGCCAGGCCTCCCTGTCCATCACCAACTCCCGGAGTTCACTCAGACTCACGTCCATCGAGTCAGTGATGCCATCCAGCCATCTCATCCTCTGTCAGCCCCTTCTCCTCCTGCCCCGAATCCCTCCCAGCATCAGAGTCTTTTCCAATGAGTCAACTCTTCGCATGAGCTGGCCAAAGTACTGGAGTTTCAGCTTTAGCATCATTTCTTCCCAAGAAATCCCAGGGCTGATCTCCTTCAGAATGGACTGGTTGGATCTCCTTGCAGTCCAAGGGACTCTCAAGAGTCTTCTCCAACACCACAGTTCAAAAGCATCAATTCTTCGGCGCTCAGCCTTCTTCACAGTCCAACTCTCACATCCATATGTGACCACAGGAAAAACCATAGCCTTGACTAGACGGACCTTTGTTGGCAAAGTAATATCTCTGCTTTTGAATATGCTGTCTAGGTTGGTCATAACTTTCCTTCCAAGGAGTAAGTGTCTTTTAATTTCATGGCTGCAGTCACCATCTGTAGTGATTTTGGATCCCCGAAAAATAAAGTTTGACACTGTTTCCACTGTTTCCCCATCTGTTTCCCATGAAGTGGTGGGACCGGATGCCATGATCTTCGTTTTCTGAATGTTGAGCTTTAAGCCAACATTTTCACTCTCCACTTTCACTTTCATCAAGAGGCTTTTGAGTTCCTCTTCACTTTCTGCCATAAGGGTGGTGTCATCTGCATATCTGAGGTTATTGATATTTCTCCCGGCAATCTTGATTCCAGCTTGTGTTTCTTCCAATCCAGCGTTTCTCACGATGTACTCTGCATAGAAGTTAAATAAACAGGGTGACAATATACAGCCTTGACGAACTCCTTTTCCTATTTGGAACCAGTCTATTGTTCCATGTCCAGTTCTAACTGTTGCTTCCTGACCTGCATACAAATTTCTCAAGAGGCAGATCAGGTGGTCTGGTATTCCCATCTCTTTCAGAATTTCCCACAGTTTATTGTGATCCACACAGGCAAAGGCTTTGGCATAGTCAGTAAAGCAGAAATAGATGTTTTTCTGGAACTTTCTTGCTTTTTCTGTGATCCAGCAGATGTTGGCAATTTGATCTCTGGTTCCTCTGCCTTTTCTAAAACCAGCTTGAACATCAGGAAGTTCTCGGTTCACGTACTACTGAAGCCTGGCTTGGGGAATTTTGAGCATTACTTTACTAGTGTGTGAGATGAGTGCAATTGTGTGGTAGTTTGAGCATTCTTTGGCATTGCCTTTCTTTGGGATTGGAATGAAAACTGACCTTTTCCAGTCCTGTGGCCACTGCTGAGTTTTCCCAATTTGCTGGCATATTGAGTGCAGCACTTTGACAGCATCATCTTTCAGGATTTGAAATAGCTCAACTGGAATTCCATCACCTCCACTAGCTTTGTTCGTAGTGATGCTTTCTAAGGCCCACTTGACTTCACATTCCAGGATGTCTGGCTCTAGGTCAGTGACCACACCATCGTGATTATCTGGGTCATGAAGATCTTTTTTGTACAGTTCTTCTGTGTATTCTTGCCATCTCTTCTTAATATCTTCTGCTTCTGTTCGGTCCATACCATTTCTGTCCTTTATCGAGCTCATCTCCCATTGTTTACTGTAGCACTATTTTCAATAGCTAGGTTGCTAGAATGGAAGCAACCTAGATGTCCATTGACAGATGAATGGATAAAGAAGTTTTGGTACATATACACAGTGGAATATTACTCAGCCATAAAAAGGAACACATTTGAGTCAGTTCTAATAAGGGGGATGAGCCTAGAACCTATTATATAGAATGAAGTGAGTGAGAAAGAGAAAGATAAATACCGTATTCTAACGCGTATATACAGAATCTAGAAAAATAGTACTGAAAAATTTATTTACAGAGCAACAGTGAAGAAACAGACATAGAGAATAGACTTATGGACATGGGGAGAGGGGAGAAGAGGATGAGATATATGTAAAGAGTAACATGGAAACTTACATTACCATATGTAAAATAGATAGCCAATGGGAATTTGCTGTATGGCTCAGGAAACTCAAAAGATTGGCTCTGTATCAACCTAGAGAGTTGGGATGGGGAGGGAAATGGGAGGCATTTTCAAAAGGGAGGAGATATATGTACACCTATGGCTGATTCATGTTGAGGTTTGACAGAAAACAGCAAAATTCTGTAAAGCAATTATCCTTAATAAAAAATGAATTTTTAAAAAAGTTTTTCAGCTGTTCCAGTTCCAGTTCAGTCTCTCAGTCATGTCTGACTCTTTGAGACCCCATGAACTGCAGCATGCCCAGCCTCCCTTTCCATCACCATCTCCTGGAGATTGCTCAAACCCATGTCCATTGAGTTGGTGATGCCATCCAACCATCTCATCCTCTGTTGTCCCCTTCTCCTCCTACTCTCAATCTTTCCCAGCATTAGGGTCTTTTCAAATGAGTCAGCAGTTCGCATCAGGTGGCCAAAGTATTGGAGTTTCAGCTTCAACATCAGTCCTTCCAATGAACACCCAGGACTGATTTCCTTTAGGATGGACTGGTTGGATCTCCTTGCAGTTCAAGGGACTCTGAAGAGTCTTCTCCAACACCACAGTTCAAATGCATCAATTCTTCTGTGCTCAGCTTTCTTTATAGTCCAACTCTCACATCCATACATGACTACTGGAAAAACCTAGCTTTGACTAGACGGACCTTTGCTGACGAAGTAATGCCTCTGCTTTTGAATATGCTATCTAGGTTGGTTATAACTTTCCTTCCAAAGAGTAAGCGTCTTTTAATTTCAAAGCTGAAGTCACCATCTGCAGTGATTTTGGAGCTCAAGAAAATAAAGTCTGACGCTCTTTCCCCAACTATTTGCCATGAAGTGGTGGGACTGGATGCCATGATCTTCATTTTCTGAATGTTGAGCTTTAAGCCAACTTTCTCACTCTCCTCTTTCACTTTCATCAAGAGGCTTTTTAGTTCTTCTTCACTTTTGCCATAAGGGTGGTGTCATCTGCATATCTGAGGTTATTGATACTTCTCCCGGCAATCTTGGTTCTAGCTTGTGCTTCTTCCAGCCCAGCCTTTCTCATGATGGACTCTGCATATAAGTTAAATAAGCAAGGTGACAATATACAGCCTTGATGTACTCCTTTCCTATTTGGAACCAGTCTGTTGTTCCATGTCC
The DNA here is from genome assembly GCF_002263795.3 of Bos taurus. Classification (NCBI taxonomy): domain Eukaryota; kingdom Metazoa; phylum Chordata; class Mammalia; order Artiodactyla; family Bovidae; genus Bos; species Bos taurus. Next base: position 52,629,291 of record NC_037329.1, read on the forward strand.
AGTTCTAACTGTTGCTTCCTGACCTGCATATAGGTTTCTCAAGAGGCAGGTCAGGTGGTCTGGTATTCCCATCTCTTTAAGAATTTTCCACAGTTTATTGTAATCCACACAGACAAACGCTTTGGCATAGTCAAGAAAGCAGAAATAGATGTTTTTCTGGAATTTCGATGATCCAGTGGATGTTGGCAATTTGATCTTTGGTAAATCTGCCTTTTCTAAGTCCAGCTTGAACATCAGGAAGTTCACAGTTCATGTATTGCTGAAGCCTGGCTTGGAGAATTTTGAGCACTACTTTACTAGTGTGTGAGATGAGTGCAATGTGCAGTAGTTTGAGCATTCTTTGGCATTGCCTTTCTTTGGGATTGGAATGAAAACTGAGCTTTTCCAGTCCTGTGGCCACTGCTGAGTTTTCCAAATTTGCTGGCATATTGAGTGCAGCACTTTCACAGCATCATCTTTCAGGATTTGAAATAGCTCAACTGGAATTCCATCACCTCCACTAGCTTAGTTCGTAGTGATGCTTCCTAAGGCCCATTTGACTTCACATTCTAGGATGTCTGGCTCTAGGTCAGTGATCACACCATCGTGATTATCTGGATCGTGAAGATTTTTTTTGTACAGTTCTTCTGTATTCTGCCACCTCTTCTTAATATCTTCTGCTTCTGTTAGGTCCATACCATTTCTGTCCTTTATCGAGCCCATCTTTGCATGAAATATTCCCTTGGTATCTCTAATTTTCTTGAAGAGCTCTCTAGTCTTTCCCATTCTATTCTTTTCCTCTATTTCTTTGCATTGATCGCTGAGGAAGGCTTTCTTATCTCTCCTTGCTATTCTTTGGAACTCTGCATTCAAATGCTTATATCTTTCCTTTTCTCCTTTGCTTTCTCTTCTCTTCTTTTCACAGCTATTTGTAAGGCCTCCCCAGACAGCCATTTTGCTTTTTTGCATTTCTTTTTCTTGGGGATGATCTTGATTTCTGTCTCCTGTACAATGTCATGAACCTCTATCCATAGTTCATCAGGCACTCTATCAGATCTAATCCCTTAAATCTATTTCTCACTTCTGCTGTATAGTCATAAGGGATTGGATAGGTCATACCTGAATGGTCTAGTGGTTTTCCCCACCTTCTTCAATTTAAGTCTGTTTTGGCAATAAGGAGTTCATGATCTAAGTCACAGTCAGCTTGAGGTCTTGTTTTTGCTGACTGTATAGAGCTTTTCCATGTTTGACTTAAAGAATATAATCAATCTGATTTTAGTGTTGACCATCTGGTGATGTCCATGTGTAGAGTCTTCTCTTGTGTTTGGAAGAGGGTGTTTGCTATGACCAGTGCGTTCTCTTGGGAGAACTCTATTAGTCTTTTCCCTGCTTCATTCTGTACTCCAAGGCCAAATTTGCCTGGTACTCCAGGTGTTTCTTGACTTTCTGCTTTGTTCACACACAAATCTGAATCTATATATCTATATATCTATATATTAGTCTTTTTTTCCCTTCAAATGGGTAGGTTTCTTTCATTCAGTTAGCTAAATTTGATTTGTAGGAGGCATTGATGGTTCTGTTCTGAAACCTTGCAGAGACATAATCACACTGCCGATTGATTATACATATGGCTTGATTAACATCATTACAGTATTGCTTTAAAAATGGATCTGATGTTATGTATCACTCAGGCTAGAGTTAATAAATAGCTATGGTGTACAATTTGTCTGAAGGATTTCTTTCCAGGTTCTTAGAGGGCATAATTAATAATCTTGTTTTGGAAGTATACCTTCTAAAAGATATTTTAAATTTGTTTTTGAATTTATTCATGGAGCCACCACTTTCTTAATATCATTCTTCCCAGAAGTGTGTATTTAATTGTATGCTCTAAAAATATAGAAACATTTTGTTTTTTTCAGTAGAAGGGATTGTTTGGTAATTAGAGATGGTTGTTAAAGAGGCAAATTATTTTGAAAATACACATTTTTTGAGAGGAGAACTGGGAATGTCAACTAGACAGAGGGGTTACATTGACAACAGTGTAATACCAGTACAGCAGCAGTTAGGTAAATTGGTATATAAACAAGCATCTGTTGCAGAAGTGTAAGAATGATATCATAAAGAAGGTATGGAAAATTTTTAATTGAAAAAGAATGATGCACAATTGCAGCCTGACTTTAAGTCTAAATTGATTTTGCCAACAGAGTTAAAGTGGGCTTCTTTTAAAACATTCCAATAATGTAAAGTATTTAAAATGTAATGTCCTGTTAATGTACCTAAAAATTAGACTCTAGGTCATCCAATAAGAGTACCGCTTACAGTAATACAGCCTATGTAATATGCAATTATCTTGACAATAGTTTTATTTTTCAACAATTTTGTCATAAAACAGCAGTAAGATACAATGAATTTGATTCATTTTTTGTGTGTGAATCATTTAATAGGCCATTACATCTACTATATTAGACTCCATTCTCCTTTCAGAGCTTTTCATTATAAGGCTGTCTTTAATGGAAAGAAGTTTAACCTTCCCTCCCAGATAGATTGAACCCCATAACAGTGTAAACATTCTCATTATAAAATAAAATCCCCTTCCCCAAGGGCAGTGCTATAATTATGTTGCAGATCATCCTATGAATGTTTCTCTTCAGAAACGCTGTCTCATTCTTGCTCTCAAGTTTTTATCATTTTCTACCAATCAATAATATTTTAAATCATAGTTTAATAAAATGCACATGATCTAGTTTGAAAAAAATTTTTTTGAAGTTATTTTAATCAACTTTGAGAAGACGTCATCAGTAAAATTGCTGTTGATTTATAAATAGGATAATTAGAGGCTTTCCTCCTAAGTACTGTTCACTGGCATTGTGGCTGTTTTTATTGCCTAGTCAAACCTCTTCATTCAATTTTAAAATTGCCTTTTGAATGAACTGCACTATAAGCTTGCCAAATAGTGTCACCATTAATACTTTACCTCCTCTGTTTCACTGTCCAGTCTGCAAATACACAATAAATTGTTTGATAAGGGGGTCAATGAGGTTGTACTAGTTTTTAAGTGATATATAACCAAACAGTTCAGATTATGTCACACACTTAGTGTTATTATAGAGCTGTATTTAAAAGATAGCAGAACAGTTCTTTGGTTCATTTTGTACTGTTACATCAAGAGTGGATCCTGTGCATATCAGAATACTGTGGTTTTTCAACAAATTGCCCATCTTTATGTCAAGAGAAAAGGAAAAGCGCCACTTTCAGATCTGTAGACTTTACCCCTTGTGAATGGTTTCCTGAAAGCAACACACCTCCCATGTTCCTAGTTAAGAAAGAGACAGTCTGGTTTCTATGTGAATGTGATAGAACAAAGATTTCAGATGATTATTTCAAGATAATGATTTTAGGAAAGTGCCAAAGGAAACGTTCATTGAAAGGCCTGAGGACCATATGTTGTTAGTATGAAAATGCCTTGCTGATCCAGGTTATCTGTTACATAGGTAGTGATTCTGTTGCCACAAGTGTGTGAACTCATTGGTATAGAGTGTATATTGCAGAAGGTACTTTTTCCACTCTGACTTGTAGATGCATATTTATAACCACCTTCCCAAGTTACTTTCATGAGGAGGAAGTCAGGATGTTCTTAAGTGTGTATCTTGCTGCTTACGCAGAATTGGTGAGGGTTTTTGAGAAATGTAAGAGGCAAAAGTAAAAAACTTTGTGCTTGTTAAAAGCAAGTCTGTTTGTGTGTGTCTCTCCCTTTGTAACAGAAGGAATGTTTCTTATGTTTCTGTCTTCAGACAGTTGGCACACATTTCATCTCAGCAGCTGCTTTCTCTTAAAGTGCAGTAGAGTGTAGGACTGTAGTGACACCAGCATTAATACTTCACATTCTGCTATCATATGCTGTCACTGGGAAATATGGATCTAGGTTACATGTGTTTGCAGACTTTGTACTGCTGAATTATGAAAGCTGACTCTGTTGGAGAATTGTGTTGTATTCAGAGACTGTGAACTGAACAATAAATGAATGCAGGAGGCTGTTTAGAGTGCTATACCATGCTCTCCTTTTGGGGCCTAGCTGAGCCAGAGCTTTAAAATTGAGGACTGCCAAATTGCCCTGGAAAAGACCTTAAAATGAACATCTAAATAATTTTGTCAAAAAGCATTTGTATGCATTGTCTTTCACTTAAAAATTTTTTTTATTCTTTTTTTTTTTCTACAGTTGTACAAATTGGTGCACTTTAGGTACAGAAAACAGTAAAGCATGTTACAAATGATCCAAGAAAAGTGTTTTCTCATTCAGATAAAATTTTACAAAGGAAATTAATTGTTAACCTCACTGTGGCTGTGAAAATTTAAATGTTTTATATTTTATTTCTTTTATAACAGTCTAAAATACATCAGGACACACCTAGTAAGATGACAGTTATTCTTTTTGTCTGTGCATCTGAGCTATGTCTGTACACACACACACACAAACACATATGCACACATGCATGTGTGTAAATATACACATGCATACATGTGAATTTTTAAACTATTAATAAAATTTATGAAAAACAAATGACTGTTGATTTATAATCAGAATGTTTAGAGGCTAGTAAAAAGAATATAATACTATCCTAATAAAATATGAATGAACACATGTGAGGAATGTTTTTAGGTGAAAGCAAATTCTATAAATTTTGAGTGTTGGGAGGTACAGCCCAAACAGGGGAGTCAAAGCTGTGATGCTACATTTTGTTCTATTGTGCCTAAGAGGTAGGTGTTCAGTTTTTAATGGCCTCAATACTTTGATGTCTTTAAAATTTCACCACAGATTAAATTTGTTTGGCTAATTTGTGAATTTATTTGTAGAATATTTAACTTCTGGGCTTGATTTGCTATTTTAGGGACTGGGGCATAGATATTGTTTTTTGACCTATAGTATTTTGGATTGAAAACTGCCTTAAGAATCATTGTTCATTTCCATGCTGCATTGGAAAACACTAGTTTTAAGTAGCTTAAACTACTTTTATTTAGGTCACTTAAAGATCTCATTTGAAAATGCAATTTTGTAAAAGTTTAGGATTATTCATCTTTAAATCAGCTATTTATGTTGCCTCATTTTGCTATTTGAGAGAAACAAGCTGTCATCATAGCCTGCTATTAAATGATGGTTATGACAGTGATGTTCACTCATATAAAGAAGCTAAGGAAGAATTAGGATTCGTTTGGAACTTTGTAAATCCTGTTTTTCTCTGTATTCAAGACTCAGTATCAAAAGATAGGTATCCTGTGTCCCCAAATCATGTAAAAATTTTGCGTTCTTCCTTAGTATTTTGCCTGTTAAGTAAGCAAACTGGTTGTAGTTAGACAAAGAGGTATTTGACACTTCAAACTGCTTCTGCTGCTGCTAAGTTGCTTCAGTCGTGTCCGACTCTGTGCGACCCCATAGACGGCAGCCCACCATTCTTCCCTGTCCCTGGGATTCTCCAGGCAAGAGTACTGGAGTGGGTTGCCATTTCCTTCTCCAATGCATGAAAGTGAAAAGTGAAAGTGAAGTCGCTCAGTGTGTCCGACTCTTAGCGATCCCATGGACTGCAGCCTACCAGGCTCCTCCATCCATGGGATTTTCCAGGCAAGAATACTGGAGTGGGGTGCCACAAACTATGCCCCCACCCCCAAAAAAAATCACATTAGTAGCCTGGAACGATCATTTTCTGTCTTGTGGCTATCTTTTTATGATTCTTTATGTCCTAAGTGTGACCAGATATGCAGCATCTTCTTGTTCCTTTTCCTTGTAAAAGTTGACTTCTCAGTGGCCCATTTAAAAATGCCTTTAGTGTGAGCCTGTGCACCTCAGACAAGTCTATTTCCTCATTTCTGGAAGGTGAAACCCAGGGCCTCGTCTTCCCGTGCAGCAATTTGTGTGATACCCCGATGTGGTACACGTACGATTTTCCTTTGTACAAAGCAGTTATTTGACAGAACAGTTCCTGTCATTTGTAGTGTATTCAGGGCCATGCTGACTGTCCACTGGAGCGTTGTTCTGTAACCTGCCTTGAACTGGTGCTTCCTTATGGAAACTCTGTGTCTGTCAAAACGAAGGACCCTTGCTGGAAACAGTACTGTCTGGGATTGGGTTCTAAAATGCCACTGTTAGCTGATTGCAAAAACATAAAACACATCAACAGTTTTGGCAATAGAATTAAACGTGTGAACGAGTCGAATGAAAGGTGGAAGCAGCACTTGTCTCTTTTAGTCACAGTTCTATGCAACTGGGGGCCATTAAGTGCAGTTTACGGGGTTCTACCACGACTGCTCTGTGAGGGCTGTGGCGACCTCGGTTTCCTTTGTGTTTCTCTCTCATCCCCGCAGCCATCCTTACTGAAAAGGGAATCATTAAATAAAACTTCTGAAAGTGACTTCCAAAATCAAAACACATACAAGGAGCCGGTATTTGAATCCTTCACAAGTAATACTAAATTTTAGTTCTCCTCATGCTTAATTAAGGTAGAGTGGGTTGGAACTGGGAGATATAGCTTTTAATATATAGCTTTTAATGTAATCATGTAGAGCCACACTTTCAACATGTTAATGTATGGTATGATATTTAGGCCAGTTGAGTAACAAACAGCCTTTTAAAATTCCCTTTTTCCTACTTCTTTTGTGTTTCTCCCAATGAGTATATATGTTCAGTCTTCCAGTATATCCAGCAACTTTGGCTGGTGACATAGCTTTATCTAATGTTATTATTTTTCAAAAGTTTCCTGTGGGATTCTTTCTGCTTGGAAGAGTTAAGGCACAATCAATAAGGAAGCTCTAAATTGTAATTATCAATTATATTCAATATGGTAAATTTGGTGTCTTTTCCCTATTGCTTATCTCCTTAAAAGTTAATTGTACTTTTCAACCTCAAATATTGGCAAAACTTGAGCTTTTTATTCTTTGCAATGTAGCTTATGTCAAAAATATCTGGACTTCAAGGAGGAAACTAAGGCAGAAGTGATTGGATAATTTGGTTGTGTCAGAGACAGTTAAACTTTGCCTTTATTGAGATAATGATCATGGTTTATGATAGCTGGTTCTGTGCCCATGTATAGCCCCTGACACATTTTTGGAGAGCATTACTTATACTCTGGATATAATTTAAAGTGCTTGCTATAGTGAAAAGAACTCCAGGCTAGTTGTTGAAGTTGCAGCACTGTTACTAACTAGCTGTGTGTGTGGTCAGGCCTGTCATTTAACCTTCACGACCTCAGTGTCTGTGTCTGTGAAATGAAATTGTTGAGCTGGATTAGATCTCAAGTCCCTCTCAGTTTTAGAAGTCTGTCATTTTATGTTTCTGATTAGAAGTTTGGTCCTTTCATAGTTATGTAAGGTTTTTAGAATGCATGAATTACAAAAGTTATTGTTTATTTTTAATCATCATCATCCCAAACAGTAAAGCTAAAATATTTTTCAGTTTTGGATAAATGACTTTTAAAATGAGATTGGAAAGTGCTCTATGTTCTTTGGTTTGCAAAGCTAAAACAAATAGAGGTTGGAATGTAGATTTTATAAAATCAATCTCAGGTTAGTAAGCTTTTTAGCTTTTGCATTTTCCTTAATCATCAAGTAAATTACATATTTTAGTATGTTATTTATATAATGTTACTTTTATAATTAGCTATTTACCTTGTCTCTAGATAAAACTTAAGGTAGAGGGTGCCTCTTTCCCAGTTCTGCTCCTAAACTCTGACAATCAAGTATGACAGTATTTACACATATTCAGGTTTGTTTTTTTTTTTTATTGCTTATATTTGCATTTAAAGAAAAGACTCTTATATTCCCTCTGGGCTCATAGTTATTTCTTGACCATGTGGTTTTCCAACACATCAAAGAGGATCAGCTTCTCTTTCTCACCCTTTGGTATAGTCAAAGGGGAGTCTTGAATTAGGTGGCCAGGGACTGGCTACCATTCCCACCTCTGCTATTAACTACTCATATAACTAAGCAAAGTACTGAACCCATACAGAGCTTCAGTCTTATTATTTGTAGCATGGGGATGATACACTTTCTTTTCACACAGAGCATAGCACCTTGTGCTTTCCAAGTATTTAATAAATGTATACTTGACTCAATAAAACTAAGCTTGGAATTGTGTCCTAAATTCTGTCCATTTTTTATTTGTTTCTATAGGACTGCATCATCAAGGTTGGGGATTGGGGGATGTTATTTAAGATAAAATAATTGTTTAGCAGTCGTCTCTGTGTGTTAACTTTAATTTCCCCATTCACCAGAGGTAGTAGTGGCTGTTGAATCTTTATTTGGTCAAGCAGATATCAAAAGCTGAGTTTATTTCATTGGAGTAGAAGTGAAGGGCCAACCTGGTTGCTTTTTCCTGCCAATTTCTTTTCTCCCACCTTTCTATAACCCAGAACTTCTTGGGCTCTTGTAAACAGAGTTTAAAAGTCATTGTTCATCTATAATTGAGCACCAAAGCCATTTATGGAAAAGGACTTGCTATTTAGAATGGCTCCTTTGAAACTAGGCTGGAATAAACCTCCAATGCATTACCTTTGTATTATATATATATATATATATATATATATATATATATATATATATATATACTTTTTAATATGTTTCTGTATTATTATATACAAAAATAAAGAAAGGTTATTTGCTAGATTTATATTAATCAACATTTTAGTTTTAACTGCCGGGAAATTTCATTTACAGCAATAGTCCTTTTCTTCATTCTTAAAGGTCATAGTCCAAAATCTTACATTTTTTTTTTTTTTGTCGTAAGGTTTGATTCACAGTAGATAGCTGTCCATTTGAATTGGTTATATGTTGTTATCAAGTTGCAATTTCCCAATTAGCTTAAAGAGATCAGATAATTTATGCATACAGTATTGTTTAACATCAACAAAGCTTATCCCTCTCAAAGAATCTCACCAGGGGAAATTAATTTTAACGGCTAATCATTAGAGTCTAGGCAAAGGTTGGGGAGTATGAGCACAGAATAAAACTCACTACGTTTTAAAATCTCATGTGCCTATTTCAGGATGTCCCAACTAACTGTGTAGCATCTTAAGAGTCGGGATCTTAATCTTAGTCTCCCAGAAGACAAGAGGACATAAATGCACCATTCTAGGTGCCTAATCAACAGTTTCATTAACCACTGAAGGTAGTATTTGTAGGACTAATAAAAGTGAAGTCTATGCTTGCTAAATTTAATAATCTTATCTTTGAGTGTTTTAAATTCTATAAAGGTTTTTGTGGGTTGAAAAGCCTTGTAGTTAAGCCAGACAAAGCCCCTAAATCTGTCAGGGGATGCTAAGCACTGTCCAGTTAGATAGAGACCTTTTTTAGAGTCAGGCCCTGCTGTCTCTGATGTCCATTCCCACATCTTGGCTCACTGGCAGGTTCTAAGGCCAGACCACCTTCTTGGGACAAGTCTTATCTAACTTCTGAGGCGCTTTGCTGTTTCCACCCCCACCTGGCTGAAACTGTGTTCCACCTGGCAACTGCTATCAGCTCATTGAGTGACCTTGGACAAGTCAAGTCACTTAAATTCTCTGAGTCTCTCTGTACATGAGAAGATGATTGAGGGATCACATCTGGTTTTAAAATTCTCTCTTTTTTAACAAACTAATGAGAACCTATATATAGCAGAGGGAACTCCACTTAATGCTCTGTGGTGACCTGAATGAGAAAGAAGTCCAAATGGGAGGGGCTATATGTATATGTATGACTGATTCAGGCTTCCTGGGTGGTGCTAGTGGTAAAGAACCACCTGCCAATGCTAAGTGACATAAGAGACCTGGATTCGATCCCTAAGTTGGGAAGATCCCCTGGAGGAGGGACTGGCAACCCACTCCAGCATTCTTGCCTGGAAATCCCATGGACAGAGAAGCCTGGAGGGTTTAGGGTCCATAGGGTCACAAAGAGTCAGACTCAACTTAGCACACATGCACGTGGCTGATTGACCTTTCTATACAGTAGAAATTAGCACAACATTGTAAAGCAACTATACTCCAATAAAAATTAATTTTAAAAAATTCTGTCTTTAATACATTATTGACCAGGGGAGTTTTGCAGAAACGAATGCCTTTGAAGTTAACACGTCTCTAGTCAATGATGTGTTAAGATAGTTTAAAAAATTGAAAATATGTGTATTCTCTTTTAATGATGCTGATGAGTGAGTAGGATTATTTTTACACAGATACACACATGCACACGCACACTTAATGCCCCTTTGTGTAGGTATGTGCGAGCAAAAGAGAGTGAGACCAAAAGATGGGAGCAGCAGGTTATAGGGAAAATGTGAAATACACCTCTTTTTCTCCTTTTTCCTGGACATCAGATTCTTATTTTCTTCCACGTTAAACTGACCAAGCACACAGCAAAGTAAATACTAAGTCTCATTCTTGATCATTCACAGCTTGAACTTGGATTGAAGTTGTTTGCTCTCTGATCCAGAGTTTTTGGATGCGTGGCATTTCGTGTGAGCAAAGAAATAAACAGACTAAAAAGGTTGTAGAAAATTGTAGATTTAGTAGAATCCCTGAGATGATTTACTTTAGGGCCGGGTTGAGAATGGCAAACAGATGCAAAGGCTTTTCCTGGTCTTTGTTTTCCGAGTTGGCTGTACCCTTGCCTACAAGAGGCCTAGATTCTTGGTATTCTCTCTCTCTCCCTCCACCGCCCCCCCCTCCTTTTTGTGAGCTTCTAGGAGTCACTTTCAGAGTATGATATGTCTGCAAAGATTGTTTGATTAGCAGAAAATGTGCCCAGAGAATGATGCCATATTATCTTGGATTATTCATTTTATTAGCTTTCCCCTGTCCGAGGCATAGCCAACATTCAACCTCCCAGAAACTTGGAGAAAAGGTTGGGCCTCTCGTCCTCCCCACCTAGGTGGCCATTAGGATGAAGGCTTTTTCTGGGAGGAGGTCCAAAGTCATCTCCGATGTGTAGGTTTTGGAGATTATTCAAAAGGGTTGCTCCCTGGAATGTGAGACATTCCCAAGGTCAAATCAGTTTATTTAGGCAAGATTATCAGTAAACTACATGAAAAGGAAAGGAAAAATCCATTTCTGTAAACTTTAGCCTTTTCTGAAAACATGTGCTCCATCTAAAAAGAGGGTAGTGCTTATGAAGTAGAGAAGTCTATAAACATTAGCATGGTCTAGATTAGTTTAAATAATTAACTCCATGATACACACAATAGAGAAAAACAAGATTCTCTTTTAAAACTTAGCATTCTATTGAAATAATTATAATATATACATATATTTTGTTGTTACTGTTTATGTTCCCAAGATTGATGTTTCTTCATATCGCAAAAATGTTCCCAGGTTTTTTATTCCAAGAGAGTAAAACAAACAACAAAAAAAGACAGTGTGTTTATTTTAATAAGATTTTTTAAATGCAGTGAATTTTATGCCTTTAAAAAAAGTTTTATGTACTTTCTTGTAGACTTTTTGTCTATTCTCCCATACCTGCTATTGGATCAAATGATAGAGCTTTAAGCTAAGGACTTACACAAAGTCCTGTAAATAACAGCCCTCTCTTCTCATTTAAAGCCAGCAGGACATCCCATCATGACTACCTCTTAATTAGATGATATTTTGATCTGTGTTCCTATTCATTAATGCTTTGTTTTCTAGTGTCATGTCAGTGTACTGTTTACCAACTAATACAATTTCGTGACATATTCCTAGGAGAGCTGGACCAGGAGAGACGGTGTTTGGCTCAGTCTTTCCACTATATTGGTTGACATAATTTCCAGATTAATGTATCTGTGAACTTTCATAATACTGAAAAATTCTTCATTCTCAGAAGTTGAGAATTTTAAAGAAAAGCCTGTTAAACCCTTAGCAGGAAGAAGACTGACACTCACACACTGGTTATCTAACTTCCGAAGCATTTTCATTGCATTAGTTTTCCCTGAGTTGGTCCATTGTCTTCACCCAGCTCTGTCTGCTGCCGCTTCTGCAGTGCTGTGCTTGCTATTTTTTTCCCTAATATTTAATGCAGTGCATTTTATGTTCTTCCTTTTATTTCATTTTATGTTGGATGGCGTTATGTATTTCACTGTTGGATCTAAATTGGGGAAGGGAATCCTGCTTTGTCCTTGTACTATAATGAAGATAGAGTTTGTTAATATAAATGTAAACTGCTGTCTTAGGTGCATCATCACAGGAAGACTGTTTCATAATTGAATATGTTGGTACTGGATACATTTAGAAAATTACAGTCCCTAAACACCTACTCAGAGAGAGAGAGATGAACTTAATGGTTTGTTGTGTATAGTTTCATTTTAAAATATTTTAGAAGAATGATTTGTAAGAATGTGTACAATGCAAAGTAATGATGGTAACAGTGGAACAGTTAAAGGAAAAAATATATGCAGCAATTACATTCAACATTTATTAGGATCTTTGTTCTTGGAAAGTTATATATTTTTGAGGATTTCAAAGTATGGATGGTAAAATTAGATTAGACTTAAGAGGGAGAAATAAGTTTGCAGAAGCCCGTTAAGGACGCAGTACCTGCTTTAGTAAACGTAACTTTAAAGTGTATTGCTCTTTATTAAATTATCTGCCTTCACAGAGCAATAATATTTTTAAATATATATCGAGTGCTAAAAATGATGTGATGATGGCAATTTGAAATCCATTTTCCTCATTTCTCTAAGTGAAGTGAAGAAATATACATGAGCATGTCTTCAAGTAAGAGTGGAAAAGATTATTTTAAATAATGCAGATGTGAAAATGAGTGCCCAGTAAGAAATGTATGTGAAGTGCTAGTGGTTAATGCTGCACTGACAAAATTCTTGTCAATATCTAAATGTTTAATATTGAGAGAAATATTTCAGAAGCATGAAATATTTGAAACAAAAAGACACTGTGCTTCTTATAATCACTTCAAAATTTATATGAGCTACTCTGGCTTCTTCAGGCTTAAAGAAAAGGAAATGATTCACATTTGCACAAAAATAATACATCAGACTTGTTATTCTTAATGTAGATATTTCATCAAGAACAGAACTTTGAGATTATTTTTATTTTCCAAGAGATGACATGACTGTGATTTTTAGATCACACTCTCTTTTTTCAAAAATGACTGTTTCTCCATCTTTGCAGGACAGACATTTCATAAAATAGAGACATGTTCAAGATTGGAGAAGACATTGCTTAAAAGGAAGTTGTAATATGTTGTTTTGTAGAGAAATCTCTATTAAGGTTAAACATGAATTTAAGAAACTAATCCCACTGAAGTTAAGCATTTGCCCTTTTTGAAATAGGTCTCCTGAAGCCAGTCATTCCTTCTTCAGAAAAATTAAGTGTCCTGGGTGCTATCTAGACAATAGCACGAGAAGAAAAAGAGGAACAAATTGGGTGTGAAAATGTGTTGTACATCTCTAGTTAAACAAAGATGGTCACTTGGATTTTAGCTGTACTTTCCATATTTAAAACTTGTGAAAAAGAGGGGTTAAAAAGGCTGAATATCTTTGTACCTTAATGAGAGAACGATTGCTGTAATAGTATCAAAGATAAACCGGTATATTAGGAACACTAAATGATAAAGGGCGATAATATGCCATTCTTGAGACTTCTTGGCTCTTACCTAACACATCAGAAAGTGATTGTTGAATTTTAAATAGCCATACAAATGGATGACATAGAAATTTAACTTTGCTTTGACCTTATTCTAATTCACAAGATGACTGCAAAATGACTTTGTTGCATCTGAATGTATGCTGGATGCTAAATCACTCCAGAGTATAAAATCTTTGTTTTGGCATAATGTTGATGCATAAACATTTGTACCCCATACTAACCCTATAAACATCACAATCCATCAGTACAATTACAAAAAAGATTGTTTGTTTTCACACTTAAAGCAGACATGAAATAGAGTGTCCTTAACTTAATCACCACCTTGATTTACCACATTTGCATATATTTGCATATTAATTGGACTACAGATTAAAATTGGTTTTGTAATTTTAATTAAGTGTCCACAAAGGTAAATGATTAGAACTGTTTAAAATACATTCTGACATAAATAGCAGTAAAAGCTTTTGTGATGATGTTTTTGTGGAATTACATTCAGAAAGTGGCCTTTTTATGATAGTAATTTTAATCTTAAATAGAATTATACAGTCAAACAGAACTGTGGATTCATAATCATTTTTTTCAAGATTCATTTAATATTTTGCTGATTTGCAGCACTTGATGAAAATGTACTGTAGGTTTAGCTGATTGCAAAATTAGGCCTCTAGAGCTGATAAACTGAGGGTTTAAACCCTCGGTCTGTCACATGGGCTTGAAATGTATATCTCATCCTGTTGATGTCTGTGCATGTGTGTGTTTTAATGGAATCAACTCCTAAACCCTTTTAATGATACACCCTTTAAAAAGAGAATCACCTTAAGGGACCATCATATTCCCAGTTTAAATTAGGGAACATATAAAATGTTTAAAGGTCTCTTTGGCATATTATTCTGGTACCCAGAAGAACTGTCCTGGTGTTGACATAGGCCAAAATGTGCCAATTTAATAACAGGTCACCCTCCCTGGTGAATCCCTGTGGGGATGACACTCACAGGATGCACAAGATAATTGTTGGGAAAATGCGCAATTTTTTTTTCCCTCGAAACCTGGGATGCTTAACGTGTAGCATGTGCTTTCTCTTCTACCAGACAGAAAATTGGTTTTACCAGAAGGTTACTGGATGCCTAGCACCCCCTTCTTCCAGCTGGCATTTTCCTGTTTGGATCATTTTAAATGTTGGATTCTGAAACCCTCCCCTCTCCCAGCTGCCACCTTCTTCCCTGGCGGTACCCTTGAGTCGGCTCCCTAATGCTTTCTTGCACCCAGCTGCTTCTCTCCCTGGCTCCTGGCTATTTAGAATGTGATGGGATAAATAAGTCTTTCCCTACCAGTCACCTCTGAACAACTCTTAACTGGATTTCTTTTATAAGCTGTTGTACCCCTAACTTTGCAACAATTCATCAAATTTGTTTTCCATTCTAAATTTTGTGTGTGTGTGCATGTGCATGTGGACTCAGGAGTATATCCCTCCCACATAAACATATATTCATACTACGCCCTTGTAAGTTTATGAAGAATAAACCTGTTAAAACCTTTTGACTTTGTTAAATCAGGAGTAGGGAGAGAATTTTTTAGAAACAAATCAATACATATTAATTTTGGAGTCAATTTTAAAGATGTTTTATTTTATCCTGATATTTTAGAACTAGCAAAAGCCTGGGAATTTGCCAGGCATAGTTTCAAATTCCAGTCCTTCTATTTCCTGAGTGTGCCGTGTTGGCAAGTCATTACATCTCTCTGAAACCTTATTTTCTTTGTATGTTAAATGAGGATAAAAAGATCTTTGTTAAGTAATTGTGAGATTTAAGTAAAATGATGAATGTAAATGCATCTAGTCAAAATGGAACAGTAGAGATTGGTGAAAATGGCCAAATTCAGGACATAGTTTGAAGACAGTATAGACCAAATTTGATGATGAAGTGGCTGTGGGATGTGAAAAAGATAGGGTGATACCACAATTTTTGGCCTCAGCAAAGTAGACCTCCCCTAATCTGAAGGATGGGCTTCTCTGAGGCTCCAGAGTTTAAAAAAAAAAAAAATCCACCTACAATGCAGGAACCACAGGAGAAACGGGTTCAATCCCTGGGTCAGGAAGATCACCCTGGAGTGGGGCGTGGCAAGTATTCTTGCCTGGAGAATCCCATAGATAGAGGAACCTGGTGGGCTGTAGTCCATAGGGTTGCAAAGAGTTGGACAGGACTGAAGCAACTTAGCACACATGCATAAAACTGAAAGAAAGGGAAGACTGTGGCAGAAACAGATTTGAAGGGAAGGATCTAGAGTTATATTCCAACGTGCTGAATGTAGGATACTTTTTAGAGACAGAGATGCCAACTTACTTTGATCAAAAATTATTGTGTATAGCAACATCCTAACAGGTGTTATAGGTGTGTGTTTGCATTTGTGTATAAATATTTGGGCACATCTAATTCAAAATATACTTTTGTCAAAAAGATGGATGGGTGTAGGAATCCCAGATTACATCTGAAGATTAGGGGACACCATTTTGAAGTGCTGAAAATAGTTTAAAATTAATGTTTTATTACTAGCATTGCTTTAATGGTTTGTAGAGAAGAGTTTTGATGTATTTTATTATTCTCAGTGTTTCTAGTTCTGTTTTCAGATTCATTTCACTAGTTGAAGCAAAGTTTTTATGTGAACACTTTATTGGGTAATATGATATCCTAATATGTGATCCAGAAAGTATAGTAAAAAGCAGAAAGGAAGTACCAAACACTTCCCCTTACTTTATTGGTTCAAAGATCCTGAATAAAATGCTCACAAAAAAGAAGGAGAATATAAAGAAAAAGAAGGAAAAAAATGAATGAAAGGGGGGAGAAAGTTCCTTGAAAAGAGGTTACAAGAATCCGTATTATGCGGAAATAGTTTCAGCTTCAAGATTACGTTACCCACTGCTCTTCCCAGAACTTTACCTCCCCCAACTTTAAACCTGAGTTATTAACCATTGAAGAAAGTTTCTCCTCTCTGCTCTCATTCTTAATGCCATCATCTTTTAAGCTTTTATTTCCTCTTAGTTTCCTAGGACCTCTCAGTCTCTACCCATGCCAACAAATCTCTCCTTTCTGGACCATTCTTGAATATTCATCATACATGTTATCATTTCAAGGACTCTGAACAGTCTTCCAAGAAAAAAAAAGAAACCAGTTTTATGTTCTTTTACCCAGTTTATCAGTCAAAGCCCTGGCAAGAAACATATGGCACATTCAAACTTGTAACTTGAGAAAACTTTAATAAGAGGACTCTTTTACAACAGGATGGGCAGAGTTTCAGGCAGGCATCAAGGATTGTGCAGTACTCTGTTACCACCCCTGGGCCTGGAAGGACGAATGGAAGGAGTAGTTATTAGAACCTGAAGGGCGTGTGTGCTCAGTCATTAAGTCATGTCCAACTCTTTGCAGCCTCATGGATTTTAGCCTGCCAGGCTCCTCTGTCCATGGAATTTTCCAGGCAAGAACACTGGAGTGGGTTGCCATTTCCTCCTCCAGAGGATATCCCGAACCAGAGATGGAACCCGCATCTCCTGAATCCTGTATTGGCAGGCCGATTCTTTACCACTGAGCCACCTGGGAAGCCCAGAACCTGGAGAGAATCAACCAACTAGTCCCTTAGAAAGCCAGAGCCAACCGATTGCAACTTGGCAGTGAATGAGCAGTAGAATAAACACCTAGAAATCTCCTGCCTGTTTCTCTAATCGATTAAAATCAATCAGAACCAGAGGGCCAGAGATCCCCTTCATGCAGTCCTTTCGTTTCAGCACAGAGTAGGACAGAACAGTGGGAAATAGCTGGAAGGGCCACAGGGAAAGCAGTCCAGCACACATTAGGTTTCCCAAATGTTTATCTCATTGAAGCTCACTTTTGGTCTGTTTGTATGTTTGCTTTGTTGTGATTTGATTTGACACCTACGAACTGTCTCCATTGATACTATTCTGTGTAGCACAACTTAGAATATTTATCTAAGCAGTGGTCATAAAATGGAGGCCAATGTGCTCGTAGGCAAGCACAATGCTTTTTAAAAAGCAGTTTTGCTTTTTAAATATTAAGCCTGAATATCTTTGGGTGACACATAAGCACCCCAAATTTGATGGCAACCCACCACTTTCTGATATGTTCATGCTTTAGGGCAACCTATTTATGTTATTTTCTTGCCATAAAGACATTTGAGTTGGCCGTTTCTCTGGATTCTGCCTCTCCCCCTCCCTCTGTCTCAATCTCTTATTAAAACTTACCTGTTCTGGGTCGTGTTTTCATTGGACCCAGTTTTCCTCTAGAGAATGTAGTAAATCTGTTGTTATTAAAATGACTATTGATGATTTAACATGTCATTTTCCTTGAGTAACAGATTTGAATTTTTAAAGCTGTTTTATTCCATATCCCTCCTCCAAAGTTTCAAACAATGTGACATCTTTGCTTTTCAAAATGCACAAAATCCGTGTTTTTCTAAGTGTAAAACTTGCCCTAATCATTTTTAATCATCAGAAAAGCAAGAGAGTTCCAGAAAAATATCTGCTTTATTGACTATGCCAAAGCCTTTGAATGTGTAAGCAAAGTCATTTCAGTCGTGTCCGACTCTGTGCGACCCCATAGACGGCAGCCCACCAGGCTCCCCCGTCCCTGGGATTCTCCAGGCAAGAACACTGGAGTGGGTTGCCATTTCCTTCTCCAGTGCATGAAGGTGAAAAGTGAAAGGGAAGTCGCTCAGTCATGTCCTACCCTCAGTGACCCCATGGACTGCAGCCTTCCAGGCTCCTCCATCCATAGGATTTTCCAGGCAAGAGTACTGGAGTGGGGTGCCATTGCCTTCTCCGTGGATCACCACAAACTGTGGAAAATCCATCAAGAGATGGGAATATTGGACCACCTGACCTGCCTCTTGAGAAATCTGTATGCAGGTCAGGAAGCAACAATTAGAAATGGACATGGAACAACAGACTGGTTCCAAATTGGAAAAGGAGTACGTCAAGGCTGTATATTGTCACCCTGCTTATTTAACTTATATGCAGAGTACATCATGAGAAATGCTAGGCTAGATGAAGCACAAGCTGGAATCAAGATTGCTGGGAGAAATGTCAATAACCTCACATATGCAGATGACACCAGCCTTATGGCAGAAAGTGAAGAAGAACTAAAGAGCCTCTTGTTGAAAGTGAAAGAGAAGAGTGAAAAAGTTGGCTTAAAACTCAGCATTCAGAAATCTAAGATCATGGCATCTGGTCCCATCACTCCATGGCAAATATATGGGAAAACAATGGAAACAGTGACAGACATTTTTTGGGGGGGGCTCCAAAATCACTGCAGATGGTTACTGCAGCCATGAAATTAACAGACGCTTGCTCCTTGGGAGAAAAGCTATGACCAATCTAGACAACATTAAAAAACAGAGACATTACTTTGCCAACAAAGGTTTATCTAGTCAAATCTATGGTTTTTCCAGTAGTCATGTATGGATGTGAGAGTTGGACTATAAAGAAAGCTGAGCACTGAAGAATTGATGCTTTTGAACTGTGGTGCTAGAGAAGATTCTTGAGAGCCCCTTGGACAGCAAGGAGATCCAATGAGTCCATCCTAAAGGAGATCACACCTAAATATTCGTTGGAAGGACTGATGCTGAAACTCCAATACTTTGGCCACCTGATGCAAAGAACTGACTCATTGGAAAAGACCCTGATGCTGGGAAAGATTGAAGGTGGGAGGAGATGGGGACGACAGAGGATGAGATGATTGGATGGCATCACCAACTCAATGGACATGAGTTTGGGTAAACTCCGGGAGTTGGTGATGGACAGGGAGGCCTGGCATGCTGCAGTCGTGAAGACCATGGGGTCTCAAAGAGTCGGACATGACTGAGCAACTGAACTGAACTGAACTGAATCATTTCTAGTTGGTCAATACTGTGAGTTTCTACAACTTCTGTATTGCTTAATAAAGGGATTATGTTCATATTCCCAGAACACTACATGCTGAGTTCCCCTCAAATGCCAGTTCCCATGGATAAATGGCAGACTGAGCTCACAGGTGAAATCCCATTACAGAGACCTCCATGGAGACAGTATGTTTTCTTATAATACTCAAATGTTATTTTAGAGAGTAATTTTCTAAATAAGTTTAAGCACCATAATCATTCGAAAGAAATGTTCTTTCTATCCAAACTGAATGTAATCAATCTGCCTTCTAATGCACAGACCACAGCCCCTGTATTTTTCAGAATGTGGGTAACATAGAATGAATGAAATCCAATGCCTTTGCCATATTTCCTTTATCTTTTGCCAGAATCAGAGATGTCTACTGCTTTTATTCTTTCTGCTATAAAATATCTCTGTTTTTATTTTCTCCCTTTCCTTGTTCACTGTGGCTTTGAAATTGTTTCCTCCTTGACCAGTCAGTGTTTTTGTATTACTTCTTGTGCTCCGGTGAAGCATCAGGTGCTGATTTTTGCTTTTTTATTTACGCCTGAAGCCTGAAAAGGGGACTCTTTTACTGAATTAGTAATGAAAAATTATTTTTTATAATAAGGTCAACAAAGCATTATTACTCTAGGTCATTGGCCAAGGACTCAGAAACATTTTAATTATAGTATATTTTTCACAACAATAATGACATTTGGCCTGTGTTAAATTTCCCATTAGCTTCTCTGCCTGATTTTCATTAGGCGTACCCTGAATTCAGGGCTTAGATGTTAATTTTCATGGCAATTGAATGTTTTATTCAGATTACTAAGGCACATTGATTCTCTTTCCTGAAAAAGTTGTGTTGTTAAAGAATGGTGACTTTAAGGATGTTTTCAAAAGGATAGAAATGGTTTCAACTCCTCAAGAACTGTCAGATAGTATTCTTTATGTTTTATTTTGTTATTTATCCTCTAGAACATCAATTGCTAAGTTTCCCTAAAAATTTTTAGGGATGTTTAAAAAGGAATCTGCTCTGAGATACTTTAATATTCAAAAACTATTTCAACTAACATAGATTATACACTTATCTCACATATCAGAATTCCATTGTTAAAATTCCATGTTTCCTCTGGATAAATCAAGTTGATGTTTAAGTTATAGAGGCATTTGGTATTTAATGTTTTTAAAAACAGAAGAATTATGAAAAAAAAATAACAAGGCTCTTTGGTGATGGAAATTTGGAATTGACAGAAATCCAATTTCAACCAGTTCAGCCATATTTTGAAATAGGGGTAGTAATTTATTTGATTAGACATCTGAGTAATCTAGGGTTAACCCTGAATCATGGATGGCTGGATAAGAGGCTTAAGCACTATCCTCAGAGTTATATCTTTTTCTTTGTCCTTCCGAATGGCTTTTTCATCTGGTTGGTAAGAAGGCTTCTAGTTGTACCAGTCTTTTGTCTTAACAGCAGAGTATACCAGTGATACGTTGTCCGGTAGCCTTACCTGGCAAAAATATCCTCAGAATGAATCTAATTAGCTAAAATAACATCCCTGAACCAATTACATCCGCTTAGGGCTAGAGGTATACTTGTTTGACCTTTCAGGAACTTTGTGAATTCCTTTTCCACTGTACCTCATCCCACCCCACTTCCTGACCTTGAAGGGGAAAGTTGTAAGAACTGGTCTTGGTCAAAGAGTTGTGGTTCTGTTCCTGAACCACATGGAATGAATTTCTCATAAGACAGAGAGATTCTTTTGTTGAGAATTGAACCATGAGAAAGTCACTCAGCTTCCTTCTAACTCCAAGTCTTATGTGGAAATTGATGATAATAATTGTCTCTACCTATCTCAAAACTCAACAAATGTTACCCATTGTTACATTGAGATATTGTGACTCTTAAGTTGTTGTATCATTTTTAGACAAGTTATAGAGCCCTCAGTAAAATCTTGTTTTTTTACTATATTTTTAAATAAGGAGGATATATCTCTGAAGGTGAAATGGATGATTATTCATAAAACAATGTATAATTGCTAACAGTAAGAGCTTACCCTATGCAGCCTATTTTAAAAGATTCCCATGTATTAACTCATAAATATAGTGCTTACTAGCAAAGTTTCTAGTGCTTACTAGCTAACCCACATAAGTTGAGGGTTTACACTCCACAAATTTCAGGTCATGTGACCTAGGACATCTATTAACCTGTTTATGCCACAGTTTCCTGGTCTGTCCAACAGTAGTATTAATAGTGACTACTTCATATGCTTTACACCAAAGTAAGGCTTATCAGTGCTTGAAACATAATAAGCACTCAATTAATGTTATGAGAGGAAGAAGAGATTTTGTCATTTATTATTATCTTCATCATCACTGTGCATTATTACCTGCTAATAGAGTTGACCATAATTTATATTTAGGTTTTAATTATACCGTTTTACAAATTGGAGATTTCATTTTTATTTCAGACCATCTGATTAGCAGGGCAGTTCAAAGAAAGAGCAAAAATGGAAGGAATTTGTAGATTCAAAAGTAGCTTTGCTCAGAAGGGAACCAGAATGGATATGTGATGATCCTTGTGTATTGATGAAAATTATTTTACCTAAGCTATGAATTTTAAAAAGAAGAGTGGAGTTTCTGGTACAAAAATAAATACTGTTTTCTCAAACTTCTCAGCTATTAAAGTAAAATTATATGATTTCAAAATATGTTGACCTTGTTTTTCCACATTATATAAACACTTCAATTTTAAATGTTTGTACTTAAAAAGGACAGGCTTCCCTAATGGCTCAGTGGTAAAGAATCCACCTGCCAAAGCAGGAGACACTGGTTCAATCCTAGGTCAGAAATATGCCCCAGAGAAGGAAATGGCAACCCACTCCCGTATTCTTGCTTGGGAAGTTTCATGGACAGAGGAGCCTGGCCGGCTACAGTCCTAGGGAACTATAAAAGAATCAGTCACGACTTAGCAACTAAACAACAACAATTTCTCAAGCATACTATATTGAGAACTGTACCTTCAAGGTTGTTTAAAAGAGCAACTCAGTAACATAATCTTACTTTATTATATGATGACATGACTCTCTAAAATTAGTTTTCAGTAGTGATTTACCTAAAGGTATATCAAACCGTTAAAAGAAAAAAGTCTTGACATTCATATTTTTAGAAAGATACAGGCTTTATGTTTATAAACATTTTGAGAGCTGTGAAAAGGTAATTGTTAATTTATTTCTGTTTACATGCTTGGACTTTAACAGTTATTTTGAAGTCAAAAACACAGTGGTTTTGAAAGTTTAATTTTCAGTAATTTTCTTTTCTTAAAAGACAAGTCATACAATTTCTCCATGCAGAAATGTTGTTGAGAATGATGTAAAAATTATAGCTTAGCAAAATCACTCCTCTCTACAAGAGGAGATTACAAATTTTGTTTGTGGAGAAAGACATTATTATGAGAATATCTGGATCTGATAGCAGTTTCATACTTTGGTTTGATTAAGGTGCTTGGATTAGATTATTCTTGCATCTACATACATATTTGTATGTTACATATATTCATTATACTCAAACCTTTTTTAAAAGTAGAGCCAAATTGTATGGATTAATAAATTTATTTTCTTGTATGTCTTGGGAACTGATAAGAATTCACAAAATGTAAATATTATTCCCTCCAAAAATAAAAAAAAATATAATAATAAGGTTGGGCACAAAGTAGTGAATAAAATTTACATTCTGATGATGGAGACTAAAAATAAGGCAATTTCAGACACTGTTGAGAGCTATCAAGAAAAGATAATAGAGTAACAGGAAAAGTATGACAAGGCAGAACTGGTGGTAGTGGTGGGTGGTAACTAGAGTAGAAGATGATCTGGTAGACCTTTCTGAGAAGATGGCCTTTTACCTAATACCTGAGTGCCAAGAAAGCAGTAGGGGGAGGAACATTCCCAGAAGAAGAAATATCAAATGTACACACTTTATGAATGAAGAGAGACCTAGATAAGAAGGGGAGAGTTGAAGTAAACAGGGCTGGTGACATGAGCATGGCTTTGTGATAGTGAGACATTTAGATTCATTATAAGTTTACCCAGAAGCCCCAGAAAGTTGCCTAGGTGTGAGGTGTGACTTGATTACTTGGTGTACTAGGTAAAAGATTTTGTCAATCATCTAGGACAGAGATCATCCAAATGCAGATCCTTCATTCCTTTCCTTCTCTTCCCTAGCTGCATTCTTTCTTCTAAAAACCCTTAACTCATTCCTTTTTTTTTTTTTTATTTAACAAATGTTTATGAAGCCAACACTGTGCCAGATGGTGTTCTTGATGCTCTGATATAAAGATGAATGATATGATTCTTTTCCTATCCTTAATGGATAGTCTGTGTTTGCTTGGGTAACCATTGGACTCAAAGGAATACCTAAATCTTCCTGGGGAAGACAGAGATGGCCTGAGCTGAAGTTTAAAGGATGAATAGAAGGTGACTAAGTAGGTGAGAGTATTAGAGAAAAAGGTATTTCAGGCAAAGAGGAGAGAGGGTTTAAAAAATAGGGGCATAAAAACTATGATACATTCATGTGCCTAGTCATTTCGGTAGTGTCTGATTCTCTCTGACCCCATGGATTGCAGTCAGCCATGCTCCTCTATCGGAGAAGGCAATGGCACCCCACTCCAGTACTTTTGCCTAGAAAATCCCATGGACGGAGGAGCCTGCTAGGCTGCAGTCCATGGGGTCGCTAGAGTCGGACATGACTGAGCAACTTCACTTTTACTTTTCACTTTCATGCATTGGAGAAGGAAATGGCAACCCACTCCAGTGTTCTTGCCTGGAGAATCCCAGGGACGGGGGAGCCTGGTGGGCTGCCGTCTCTGGGGTCGCACAGAGTCGGACACGACTGAAGCGACTTAGCAGCAGCAGCAGCATGCTCCTCTATCCATGGAATTCTCCAGGCAAGAATACCGGAGTGGATTGCCATGCCTTCTTCTAGGGGATCATCCTGACCTAGGAATCAAACCCACATCTCCTGTGTCTCCTGCATTGCAGGCAGATTCTTTACAGCTGAGCCACTGAGGAAGCCCCATATGTTTACTGATAGACAAGGAGTTCTGCAAGGCTATGGTGTGTGGTTGGAATGAGTGGAGACAAGGCTGAATGAGTAGTCAGAGGCCAGAATCTGAGAGCTCTGTTTGCAGTGCTAAGAAGTTAGGTTTTATCCTCAGTATCCAGGATACTGAGAGCCAACAAGACATCTGAGCAGGGTAGATACAACATCAACTTTCCTTGTTTTATATTTGAATGCGGTAGAGTTGATGAAGTTGAGCTGAAGGAAGCTATTAGAAGGTTATTGTGTAGTTGAAGTAGGATGCTAATTGCTTGGTTTGGAAGAGATAAAGTGATGAGGACAAGGAATTGAGGAGACTGTGAGGCTTGGTGCTTGACTGGATAGGGATGGCCAAGAGGGATGGAAGGAGAAGGTGGACCCTAAGATGACAGGTGGCACCACTGAAGAGGATAAAAAATTCAGAAGTGAATGGAATTGTTGGAAACAGTTTTGAATTCCAAAGTTAGGACTGGGAGGCATGGACAGCTCTGGATACACCCAGTTGTAGTTGAATGCAGGTATTAGAATTCTAGAGGATCTCAGAGCTAAAGATACACATTTTAAACTTGTCATGATATGAGTTCAGTCCCTCAGTCATGTCCAACTCTTTGCAACCCCATGGTCTGCAGCATGCCAGGCTTTGCTGTCTATCACCAACTCCCAGAGCTTACTCAAACTCATGTCCATAGAGTTAGTGATCCCATCCAACCATCTCATCCTCTGTTGTCCCCTTTACCTCTTGCCTTCCATCTTCCCCAGTATCAGGATCTTTTCCAATGAGTCATTTCTTTGTATCAGATGGCCAAAATATTGGAGTTTCAGCTTCAGCAACAGTCCCTCCAATGAATATTCAGGACTGATTTCCTTTAGGATGGACTGGTTGAATCTCCTTGCAGTCCAAAGGACTCTCAAGAGTCTTCTCCAACACCACAGGTCAAAAGCATCAATTTTTTAGCACTCAGCTTTCTTTATAGTCCAACTCTCACATCCATACATGACTACTAGGAAAACCATAGCCTTGACTAGATGGACCTTTGTTGGCAAAGTAATGTCTCTGCTTTTTAATATGCTGTCTAGGTTGATCATAGCTTTTCTCCCAAGGAGCAAGCGTCTTTTAATTTCATGGCTGCAGTAACCATCTGCAGTGATTTTGGAGCTCAAGAAAATAAAGTCTGTCACTGTTTCTACTGTTGCCCATCTATTTCCCATGAAGTGATGGGACCAGATGCCATGATCTTAGTTTTCTGAATGTTGAGTTTTAAGCCAGTTTTTTCCCTCTCCTCTTTCACTTTCAACAAGAGGCTCTTCAGTTCTTCTTCACTTTCTCCCATAAGGATGGTGTCATCTGCGTATCTGAGGTTATTGACATTTCTCCCAGCAATCTTAATTCTAGCTTGTGCTTCACCTAGCCTAGCATTTCTCATGATGTACTTTGCATCTAAGTTAAATAAGCAGGGTGACAAAATATAGTCTTGATGTACTCCTTTCCCGATTTGGAACCAGTCTCTTTCCATGTCCAGTTCTAATTGTTGCTTCCTGACCTGCATACAAATTTCTCACAAGGCAGATCAGGTGCTCTGGTATTCCCATCTCTTGAAGGATTTTCCACAGTTTGTGGTGATCCACACAGTCAAAGGCTTTGGCATAGTCAATAAAGCAGAAGTAGAGGTTTTTCTGGTATTCTCTTGCTTTTTTGATGATCCAGCAGATGTTTGCAATTTCATCTTTGGTTCCCCTGCCTTTTCTAAATCCAGCTTGAACATCTGTAAGTTCATGGTTCATGTACTGTTGAAGCCTGGCTTAGAAAATTCTCTGCATTACTTTGCCAGCTTGTGAGATGAGTGCAATTGTGCAGTAGTTTGACCATTCTTTGGCATTGCCTTTCTTTGGGATTGGAATGAAAACTGACTTTTTCCAGTCCTGTGGCCACTGCTGAGTTTTTCAAATTTGGTGGCATATTGAGTGCAGCACTTTGACAGCATCATCTTTTAGGATTTTAAATAAGTCAACTGGAATTCCATTACCTGCACTAGCTTTGTTCATAGTGATGCTTCCTAAGGTCCACTTGACTTCGCATTCCAGAATATCTGTCTCTAGGTGAGTGATCACACCACTGTGGTTATCTGGGTCATGAAGATCTTTCTTGTATAGTTTTTCTGTGTATTCTTGCCACCTCTTCTTAATATCTTCTACTTCTATTTGGTCCATACCATTTCTTTTATTGTGCCCTTCTTTGCATGAAATTTTCCCTAGGTATATCTAATTTTCTTGAAGAGATCTCTAGTCTTTCCCATTCTGTTGTTTTCCTCTATTTGTTTGCATTGATCACTTAGGAAAGCTTTCTTATCTCTCCTTGCTATTCTTTGGAACTCTGCATTCAAATGGGTATATCTTTCTTTTTCTCCTTTGCCTTTTCTTCTCCTTTTTTCAGCTATTTGTAAGGCCTCCTCAGACAACCATTTTGCCTTTTTGCATTTCTTTTTCTTGGGGATAGTTTTGATCACTGCCTCCTGTACAATGTCACGAATCTCCATCCATAGTTTTTCAGGCACTCTATCAGATCTAATCCCTTGAATCTATTTGTTACTTCCACTGTGTAATCGTAAGGGATTGAATTTAGGTCTTACCTGAATGGTCTAGTGGTTTTTCCTACTTTCTTCAATTTAAGTCTGAATTTGGCAATAAGGAGTTCATGATCTGAGCCACAGTCAGCTTACGGTCTTGTTTTTGCTAACTGTATAGAGCTTCTCCATCTTTGGCTACAAAGAATATAATCAGTTTGAGTTCAGTACTGATATGAGTTAGAAGCTCAAAATTGGTGTTTTTTTAGACCAGGGGTCCCCAGCCTCAGGGATCTAATGCCTGATGATATGAAGTAGAGCCTATGTTATAATAATAGAAATAAGTGAAAGTGCAGTCACTCCGTCGTGTCCGACTCTTTGCGACCCGTGGACTATAGCCCACCAAACTCCTCCGTCCATGGGATTCTCCAGGCAAGAGTACTGGAGTGGGGTGCCATTTCCTTCTCCAGTAGAAATAGAGTGCACAGTAAATGTGATGGGCTTGAATCATCCCCAAACCATCCCCCTGACCAGCCCCCCCCCCCCCACCATTATACCCCTCCACCCCACAGTCCATGGAAAAAGTGTCTTCCTCAAAACTCGTCCCTGGTACCAAAAAGGATGGGGACTTCTGTTTTAGACCACACAGATCTCTAAAATATGTTTTATTTAATTTGCACTGCTGTGTTTTACTCAAGCCAAAGTTTAAAATTCCACAGATTTCACATAATATTAAATAGCTGCAATATGCTGGATTAAGAAAGGGCTGCACCAGTAGAAACTAGAGTGCTGCTTTCTTTGTTTTTGCTGGAATACCCAACCAACTCACTTTACCTATATACGTTATATATGCTGAGTTCGAAACTAGGCGCATAGAGTGAAAGGGGAACAAGATCAAAGATCAAAATCTAAAAAGAAGGCTAGACACTGGAAGAGGACAATTCCAGGAAGGAGAATGAGAGGAAGCACTTTTTCTAAAGTTTCTGTTTCGTTCTTTACCTTCGAGTTTTTCTCCCTAGACTTATTTTTGTGTCTTTTGACTGACCTTGGGTAGCCTGCTCTCTCTGCACTGAGTAATCTATTTTGTTTCTGTTAGAAAAATTCTTCCTAAACACTGAATCCTCACCATCCACACTGTGCTCCATGGATTGTATTTCCACATGGGAATTTCTTCTCAGCACTTCTTGGGAAGTTTTTTCTAGTTACTGAAAAGAATTCATTTAAGGAACCTGGGGGAAGTATAATAGTTTTCCTGCAGTTATTAAAGCTTTAGAAATCAACATAGAAATCTCATTGGTTAGAAGACATCTGCTGTGGTCATATTGAAAGGAAGGGCAGGCAACAGTGACATAGAACTTTAGGTCAGATTTCTGTTTCTGGGGGTTGGGACCTGGCTACGTGGGAGATGGGCAGTCAGGATCCTTGTGATCTTTTCAGCATTTATTTAATCTCTGGTTCCCATAGGAGACTGAAAGCTCTGTGAAAGCAAAAATGGTATGTCTTACGTCTTGGTCCAATTAGCACCTTGCCTCTTGCAAGGTGCTAAATGTTGGTCTTTGAATAGCAGGTAGTGATGGTTTAAAATAGGAAAGATAACAGTTTTTTAGAGAGCAAGGCAGATAGATAATGAAATTACTTAAGAAATTTTTTAAACATGCCCAAAGTGAGTTTTCCAACTTTATTATTTCCATTGATTTAATTACCGTATAACCAATCATTTGAAAAGACCCTGATGTTAGGAAAGATTGAAGGCAGGAGGAGAAGGGGACAACAGAGGATGAGCTGGTTGGATGGCAGCACCAACTCAATAGACATGAGTTTGAGTTAACTCTGGGAGCTGGTGATGAACAGGGAGGCCTGGCTTGCTGCAGTCCATGGGGTCACAAAGAGTTAGACACAACTGAGCAACTCAGCTGAACTGAACTGGTAACCAATCAATGTGCTTTTAAGTGGCAGCACACATGCACATTCTTTTATGTTTTATGTTTTTCTGGTTAGAGAGAGAAATTCAATGTCATGCTCACCTTGTATTTAAAAACACTTCATAGGCTGTGTGGCTGCTTTAGGACCATTATTAGAAATTGACTCTAATTGCCTTTGTTCAGGTATTGCACAAAGGTGTAATTTTGGATGGATCTCCAGATGGAAATTAAACCATCTTAAGATTCAAAAATTCACCTTGTCAAAAATTTCTTGAGAGAGAAATTGCTTTGCCATTGCAAAATGTTTTATTGGAAGACACTTGTGATGGTTTTATTAAATATTTTGAAGTCTTTAGATTCTTCAGCACCACTACCTCTCTCATGTTTTACTTACCCTGTTTTTTGTAGAGTGTCAAAGCCAGGCCTGCTGGACTCCGTCCAGAAAAACTGTGATTCCCTATAGGACTTGACTTATAGACTTCACTCTCCTTATTACTCTGTGACCTAACAGACTGATTCAGCCCTCGAGGGAGAGGGTGAAGATTAAGATATGACCGTTCACTCATTCAACTCCTGTTGTACAGTTACTATTCTGAATGTATCTTGTACTGTTCTTGGATATAGGCCTATAGTCACACACACACACAAACCAAATTCTTTATCCCCAGGGAACTTCTATTTTTGTGTGATGGTTGGAGGAAAAAAAAGGCTGATGATAAACAAGTAAGATACATGTAGGATTTTTGAGAGGCGCTATGGAAAAGAATGAAGTAGTGGGGGGAGCCAGTGATGCTGAAGTTTTGGTTGAAGGTTTGACTGGCCGCCATCATGAACTGGTAAGCCTCAGGATTCATCCAGCTTACAGACATGTTTTGTTCAGACTGCACACTCATTCAAAAATAAACCAAACCAGAAGTAGTTCCCAACATTTGGAAGCTTTGACATTTCACATACAAGTCCAAATTTCTGGCTTTTACTGAAAAATCAAAACATAAGGTGATGTTCCAGCACCAGCGACTTCCTTTAAAATAAAGCTAGTGTAAAATGTTGTTTTGTCGTGTCCGATTCTTTTGAGACCCCATCAGTTGTAGTCCACCAGGCTCCTCTGTCCATGAGATTTCCCAGGCAAGAATACTGGAATGGGCTACCATTTCCTTCACCAGGGGATCTTCCTGGCCCAGGGACAGAACCCGTGTCTCTTGCATTAGCAGGCGGATTCTTTACTACTGACCCTAGAATATGTCTAAGGAGAGCAACTGTAGTGCAGGAGTCAGGACTGCAAGGAGATCAGAGTAGTCAATCCTAAAGGAAATATTCATTGGAAGGACTGATGTTGAAGCTGAAGCTCTAACACTTTGGCCACCTGATGCAAAGAACTGATTCATTGAAATAGACCCTGGGAAATAGATACTGGGAAAGATTGAAGGCATAGGAAAAGGAGACGACAGAGGATGAGACGGCTGGATGGCATCACCGACTTGACAGACATGAGTTTGAGTAAACTCTGGGAGTTGGTGATGGACAGGGAGGCCTGGTGTGCTGCCATCCATGGGGTCACAAAGAGTCAGACACGACTGGGTGACTGAACTGAACTGTACTTTCTTTATATTTGATAAGGCTGAAATTTCAGATCTGACTCAAGATCTAGAGTAATTACAGATTTGTAGGGGGACCTTCTTTTTTTAAATTTTTTTAAAACGTTTTATTTTGTTTTGAAGTATAGCTGATTAACAGACAATGTTGTGGTAGTTTCAAGTAAACAGCAAAGGAACTCAACCATACATATACATATATCCATTCTTCCCCACTCTCCAACTCCCCCCGTCCAGGTTGCCACATAACGTTCAGCAGGGCTCTATGTGCTATACCATAGGGACCTTCTTAATAGATCTTGCTCAAAGTGTAAAGGACAGTAGTGTGTTTAACACATCCCACTCTTGTACCTACTCGACCATTTCGTTAGTGCTGGCCCTGGCCTAGTGAGCATTTCCAGCAGATGTTCCAGTCCTTCTGCCTCATCACATTGCCTGCTTTGTTCCTGATTGCCTTGACTTCCTCACAAACCCTAAGAATAAGAGGGCTGGGACTTCCCTGGCAGTCCAGTGGTTAAGAGTTTGCCTTCCAGTGCAGGGGGTTTGGGTTCCATCCCTGGCTGGGAAGCTAAAATTCCACATGCCTCACGGCCAATAAAAACATAAAACAGAATCTATATTGTAACACATTTAATAAAGACTTTAAAAATGGTCACCATCCAAAAAAAAAAAAATCTAAAAAAAAATAAAAGGGCCTCAAAAACTGCATTTTGCTGAGTAAAACCCAAGATAAAAAATGAAAGCTAGTCATCTTTTCCACTTTCCTCTTCTAATTCCTTTTTTAAAAAATTCCACTTGAGTCATCAATTGTAGAAGATAAAACAGTACAAGTGTTGTGTCTGTGTGCGTGTGTGTTTGTGTGTCCATCTCAGGGAGGTGAATACTTGTCACCGCTTAAGTGGTGGTGTTTGACTTCAAAGGACAAAAAGTCATCCATTACCTGTATATTAACAGTGATGAAACTTAGCAACAATAAATATTTAGCCGTGCATGAATCCTTCTTTACCTCATTTACAGACTGATTGGAAGGTTTTCACAGCTCATGGGACTGAAACTTGGCATCTACTCTGCTAGCCTAAGTTCATTTTTTATCTTCTTCTTCCTTTTCACAAGTTGTTTCTTAGTTACAGAACATCAAACATAAGTTGGATGTAGTTTCAAGCTTTTAGGGGGCCAATTTTGGATTTTAAAATCTCTTATTAAATAACAGCCTCCAGAGAGGGATATTTATTATAAAACAATATCTTTAAAATTCATATTATTTTCAATCTGTTTGATCCGTGGATACCATGCTTGTCAACATTATGAACTAATGAAAGAATCTGATTTCAGAGGAAGCCAAACAAGAAAGGGGGAGTGAATGGCATTATTAACATTGGGATGAGGGCTGGCATCCTGTCCCTCGGGGGGCATCTCAGAACAGGGATTGGGGTATTGGTCCCAGAACGGCTGAGCTCAATGCAGTGCCTATGGGCAGGAGTCAGGACTAGCAATCCAAAAAGGCTGTGTCAGCCCTATGGTCTAGGCCAGCTCACATCTCCAGAGATCTTCAGCCTTCTAGTTACACAAGGCAAAATCTCACAGCCAACTCCTTTTTGACCCTCCATCCACACCTCCTTAGCATTTCATGAGTAAGCTGTGATTTATCTAAGAATATGAATGTTAGTAAGACTTTATCCCTCTTAGGAGCTCTGCTGCTTATTAGCTGCGTGACTTTGGTTTCACCTACTTAATGTCTCTGGGCTCCTGTTACTTCTTCTGTAGCGTGAGGGCAGACTCCGTGATCTGAGGTGCCTTCCAGCCCTGACATTCGGGTAGGCTGCAGAAGTCAGTGAGAAAACAAGATTCCCTTTGTAGTT
Organism: Bos taurus; assembly: GCF_002263795.3. NCBI lineage: Eukaryota > Metazoa > Chordata > Mammalia > Artiodactyla > Bovidae > Bos > Bos taurus. Next base: position 52,661,792 of record NC_037329.1, read on the forward strand.
TTCTGTTAATAGTCTATTTACTAGAACATAAGCAAAAAACCTCCTCTATGCTGGGGCTTCAGGTTATGGAGCTTCCTTTCCATTTCTTCTAAGGACCTGAGCCTGGGCATGGAGATTTTGTTTCAGCATCATTTTTTTTTTTTTGGTAGAGTAGCTAGAGTTCAGCTGTAGCTGAAGTGGTTTTGTTTCTTTCAGAAGTTCCTTGATGCAAAATGAAATGGCCTTGATGTTGTTGCACATGCTGAAGGGCAGAAAGCTTATGAACCCTTCACCCAGCCTGGGCTCTGTGAGGTCCAGAAGAAACACTTCTGGTGAACTTGGCTTTTCATTTCCATGATGCACAGCTGCTGTGCTGGAAAGAGGAGCCTGGGGTTGGAGGCAAAGCCCTAGGTTTAAGTCTTGGCTCTGCCACTCTGAACATCAGAGTCTTCATTCTGAAAATGAAGATGGAAACACCACCAGGTTACAGTGTTGTTTTCTTTTCTACTTTTATTATCTATTTCATTTCTTCTCTAAGGTAAGATCATGACCCACTAAGTTGATTTCATGACCCAATCACTGGTCTTGAAAACCCTGACATAGCTCATACTTGATCATTTTCTTTTTCCTTCAGAATACCAGAATTTGAACATGAAATGTGTCTGTGCAGCATGTCTGCACAACCAGGATCACCTCCCCTGTGCATGAGCCCATGTTTTTACTCCTTTGAGATAAAGGAAAAAAATACAAGCTTTACAGACAAAGAATCAGGGATGCTTTGGGCTGGGAGACTTAGGAGCTGTTTGGCTTTGAGTGAGTTTCCTAACCATTCTGTATCTCCGTTTCCTCTTTTTTAAAACCTGGGATAATATCTATCTCAGAAGATTAAATAAAAGTCCTTAACAGGAAATAAGCACAAATCAAGCACTCACTTAAATGGTGGCTATCATTATCTACTTTGCCACCCAGCTTTTGCTCTTCCATTCAGGGTGCTCCTTCCAGCCGTTCTCAGCTTTGTGTGCTTGAACTCTGTACCAGTGTGATCATCTCCTTGCTGGCCTTCTAGTTCTGCCACCAGACCCATTCATCTTGCATAACAAGACCAGACTCGGTTCCCATAAACCACCGTGTTTCATGACCTCACATTCCTGGTTTTATCCTGTTACCATTTTCTGATTTCTATATAAGTCCTGTAATCCAGACTCTTGAACCTAATGTTTCCTACCCCTCTCAGTGATGTGAGCATGACATTCATTCCTTCAATGAGTCCACGGTCCTGAGTCTCCTAGGTGCTGGCGGGGCTCAGATTCTGAAAACTGAGCAATGAACATGTGTCACTCATCCGTTTGGAGCTGTGAGGCCATATGCAGTCAACAAGTAAATATTTAACGGGAGGTTGTAAACCAGTTGCCTCAGTGGTAAAGAATCCCCCTGCCAGTAGAGGAGAGGCAGGAGACACAGGTTGAATCCTTGGGTCAGAAAGATCCCCAGGAGGAGGAAATGGGAAGCCACTCTAGCCTGAAAAATAAAATCCCACAGATAGGGGAGTCTGGTGGGCAAAAGACTCAAGACATGACTGAGCATGCTCGCACGCACGTAGGATGTAAAACTGTGTATAATTTTGAGTGATTATAACTGATACCAAAGAAGAGAACACAATGTAAGCATAAAAATTGACCCTCTTTCACCTGCTTCAGATTTCTGCTCTAACTCCAGTGATGTTGCATCGACATTTATGGCCACGCCCTCCACCCAGATAACCCCTTGCTTTTGCCCTTCAGTAGTCATGTATGGATGTGAGAGTTAGACTATAAAGAAAGCTGAGCGCCAAAGAATTGAGGCTTTTGAACTGTGGTGTTGGAGAAGACTCTTGAGAGTCCCTTGGACTGCAAGGAGATCTAACAGTCCATTCTAAAGGTGATCAGTCCTGGGTGTTCATTGGAAGGACTGATGTTGAAACTGAAACTCCAAAACTATTGGCCACCTGATGCGAAGAGCTGACTCATTGGAAAAGACCCTGATGTTGGGAAAGATTGAAGGCAGGAGGAAAAGGGGATGACAGAGGATGAGATGGTTAGATGGTATCACCAACTCAATGGACATGAGTTTGGGTAAACTCTGGGAGTTGGTGATGGACAGTGAGGCCTAGCGTGCTGCGGTACATGGGGTCGCAGAGAGTCAGATACGACTAAGCGACTGAACTGAACTGAACTGAACTTCGCCCTTCAGGGGCTGCCCGTTCTTTACAGCTCTGTTCAATCCTTCCCACTCTGGCAAAATTGTCACAGTCACCTTGACCTCTTCAAATGGCATTTTTTTCTGAACTACTTTATCCTGCTTTGTATTACTAGATCTCTTTTTATGTATATTTTTTTACCTCATTAACTAGATTATGAGCAGAAACAACCTGTTCTGTTTTGCAACTCTATGGTCCTACTAAGATATCTCTTACATGGTAATGATCAGGAAGATGCAAAGTTATTGGAAAGAGTATGAGGAAATGGGTGTTTCCATACCTGGTCGTTAAGTTATTGTTACAACTGTAAGGTGACTGGGCGCTTTTTGTCAAAATGTATAATATGCATGCTCTATCTCCTTTATAGTTATCTTTTCTAAAGAAATACTATCATAACATCAAGGTGAATATACAAGGATGATTGTATACTACAATACTATAAAATACTTTTACAAAAATAGTATAAAATAATATTACAATATTATCAGATCGGATCAGTCACTCAGTTGTGTCCGACTCTTTGTGACCCCATGAATCGCAGCACGCCAGGCCTCCCTGTCCATCACCAACTCCCAGAGTTCACTCAAACTCACGTCCATCTAGTCGGTGATGCCATCCAGCCATCTCATCCTCTGTCGTCCCCTTCTCCTCCTGCCCCCAATCCCTCCCAGCATCAGAGTCTTTTCCAATGAGTCAACTCTTCGCATGAGGTGGCCAAAGTACTGGAGTTTCAGCTTTAGCATCATTCCTTCCCAAGAAATCCCAGGGCTGATCTCCTTCAGAATGGACTGGTTGGATCTCCTTGCAGTCCAAGGCACTCTCAAGAGTCTTCTCCAACACCACAGTTCAAAAGCATCAATTCTTTGGCACTCAGCCTTCTTCACAGTCCAACTCTCACATCCATACATGACCACAGGAAAAACCATAGCCTTGACTAGACAGACCTTTGTTGGCAAAGTAATGTCTCTGCTTTTGAATAGGCTATCTAGGTTGGTCATAACTTTCCTTCCAAGGAGTAAGCGTCTTTTAATTTCATGGCTGCCGTCACCATCGGCAGTGATTTTGGATCCCAGAAAAATAAAGTCTGGCACGGTTTCCACTGTTTCCTCATCTATTTCCCATGAAGTGATGGGACCAGATGCCATGATCTTCGTTTTCTGAATGTTGAGCTTTAAGCCAACTTTTTCACTCTCCACTTTCATTTTCTTCAAGAGGCTTTTGAGTTCCTCTTCACTTCCTGCCATAAGGGTGGTGTCATCTGCATATCTGAGGTTATTGATATTTCTCCCGGCACTCTTGATTCCAGCTTGTGTTTCTTCCAGTCCAGCGTTTCTCATGATGTACTCTGCATAGAAGTTAAATAAGCAGGGTGACAATATACAGACTTGACGTACTCCTTTTCCTATTTGGAACCAGTCTGTTGTTCCATGTCCAGTTCTAACTGTTGCTTCCTGACCTGCATACAAATTTCTCAAGAGGCAGATCAGGTGGTCTGGTATTCCCATCTCTTGAAGAATTTTCCACAGTTTATTGTGATCCACACAGTCAAAGGCTTTGGCATAGCCAATAAAGCAGAAATAGATGTTTTTCTGGAACTCTCTTGCTTTTTCCATGATCCATTGGATGTTGGCAATTTGATCTTTGGTAAATCTGCCTTTTCTAAAACAAACTTGAACATCAGGAAGTTCACAATTCACATATTGCTGAAGCCTGGCTTGGAGAATTTTGAGCATTACTTTACTAGCATGTGAGATGAGTGCAATTGTGCGGTAGTTTGAGCGTTCTTTGGCATTGCCTTTCTTTGGGATTGGAATGAAAACTGAGCTTTTCCAGTCCTGTGGCCACTGCTGAGTTTTCCAAATTTGCTGGCATATTGAGTGCAGCACTTTGACAGCATCATCTTTCAGGATTTGAAATAGCTCAACTGGAATTCCATCACCTCCACTAGCTTTGTTCGTAGTGATGCTTTCTAAGGCCCACTTGACTTCACATTCTAGGATGTCTGGCTCTAGGTGAGTGATCACACCATTGTGATTATCTGGGTTGTGAAGATCTTTTTTGTACAGTTCTTCTGTGTATTCTTGCCATCTCTTCTTAATATCTTCTGCTTCTGTTAGGTCCATACCATTTCTGTCCTTTATCGAGCCCATCTTTGCATAAAATGCTCCTTTGATATCTCTGATTTTCTTGAAGAGATCTCTAGTCTTTCCCATTCTGTTGTTTTTGTCTATTTCTTTGCATTGATTGCTGAAGAAGGCTTTCTTATCTCTTCTTGCTATTCTTTGGACCTCTGCATTCAGATGTTTATCTTTCCTTTTCTGCTTTGCTTTTCACTCTCTTCTTTTCACAGTTATTTGTAAGGCCTCCCCAGACAGCCATTTTGCTTTTTTGCATTTCTTTTCCATGGGGATGGTCTTGATCCCTGTCTCCTGTGCAGTGTCACAAACCTCATTCCATAGTTCATCAGGCACTCTATCTATCTGATCTAGGCCCTTAAATCTATTTCTCACTTCCACTGTGTAATCATAAGGGATTTGATTTAGGTCATACCTGAATGGTCTAGTGGTTTTCCCTACTTTCTTCAATTTAAGTCTGAATTTGGCAATAAGGAGCTCATGGTCTGAGCCACAGTCAGCTCCTGGTCTTGCTTTTGCTGACTGTATAGCGCTTCTCCATCTTTGGCTGCAAAGAATATAATCAATCTGATTTCGGTGTTGACCATCTGGTGATGTCCATGTATAGAGTCTTCTCTTGTGTTGTTGGAAGAGGGTGTTTGTTATGACCAGTGCATTTTCTTGGCAAAACTCTATTAGTCTTTGCCCTGCCTCATTCTGTATTCCACGGCCAAATAGTATTACAATACTATAAAACACTACAAAATTTTTTGTAATATTTTATAAACAAAGTAAATGCATTAGTATAGATGATGTTACATATATCCAGTGGAATAACTATGCAGTTGTTAAAAAGAATGAAATAGGTTCATATTTACTCATCAGAAAGATGCTTTTGATATATTATTATATATTTTTTTAATCTGAAGGACAATTTCGAAACAATGAAGACAAAATAAATTGTGTGTATGTGTGTGGGTTCTACACTGATTAAAAGGAAAATGAACCAATTTCACTAGTACAGCTGACTGCTGACCAAAAATGAGATGTAAGTCTATTTTGAGAAACATGAATAGATTTCTATGAGAGTTAAGTAAACTGTCAAGCCTCAGTTACTATCATTTAAAACAAGAATGAAGAAAAATTAAATTAAAAATATTAATTGTCCTTCTTGTCTCAAATTTGAAGTTATATGCTTTGTAATTCTGTCATCATTACTAACTTTTAACCCGTTGAATCATAAAGGCTTGCTCTCTCAACTGTTTCAATACTCTTCATATCATTCCCACTACCTAGTAGTGGGATACTCTGCCAACATTTGCTTCGTATATGAAGAGAACTCATTACCTATGAAAGTGGCTGATTTATTTCTGGACAACTCTGACTATTAGAATTTATTTTTCTAATTTATTTTTCCCTGGAACCAAAATCTCTCTTCTTATAGCTTCCTCAATGTTCTGTTTCCCTTTGGGGACATATAGAACATTTTTCTCTCAACAGCCTATCTAAAACTGTAGACGGTTGTTCTTGTTCTAATAATTTACCTTGTCCCCTACATATAGTTAATGTTTAAAAGATCTCTTAGTAGCTTTGTCTTGTCGTCAGAGGAAAAAAAAAAAAAGACAGTGAAATTAGTCAGTACTAATGTTGATTACAACTTAATTCCAAATCTAGACATTATTGGTAGTGTTGGATAAGACAGTATATACATTTGTGGTTCTCTGTAAACATTCTAAAATTTGGGGTTTCTAGAAGAGAGAATTTTTTTATACATATGCCTTCCTTCTCTCCCACATTCACATTACCCATCATATAGTTAAGTATATTATGTGCCCACTGTACTAGAAAAAGGTCAGTTTTCATTCCAGTCACAAAGAAAGGCAATGCCAAAGAATGCTCAAACTACCACACAAATGCGCTCATCTCACACGCTAGTAAAGTAATGCTCAAAATTCTCCAAGCCAGACTTCGACAATACATGATCTGTGAACTTCCAGATGTTCAAGCTGGTTTTAGAAAAGGCAGAGGAACCAGAGATCAAATTGCCAACATCCGTTAGATTATCGAAAAAGCAAGAGAGTTCCAAAAAAACATCTATTTCTGCTTTATTGACTATGCCAAAGCCTTTGACTGTGTGGATCACAACAAACTGTGGAAAGTTCTGAAAGAGATGGGAATACCAGACCACCTGAGCTGCCTCTTGAGAAGCCTCTATGCAGGTCAGGAAGCAACAGTTAGAACTGGACATGGAATAACACTGGTTCCAAATTGGGAAAGGAGTACATCAGGGCTGTATATTGTCACCGTGCTTATTTAACTTATATGCAGAGTACATCATGAGAAACACTGGGCTGGATGAAGCACAAGTGGGAATCAAGACTGCCAGGAGAAATATCAATAACCTCAGATATGCAGATGACACCACCCTTATGGCAGAAATTGAAGAAGAACTAAAGAGCCTCTTGATGAAAGTGAAAGAGGAGAGTGAAAAAGTTGGCTTAAAATTCAACATTCAGAAAACGAAGATCATGGCATCCGGTCCCACCACTTCATGGCATATAGATGGGGAGTGGAAACAGTGACAGACTTTATTTTCTTGAGCTCCAAAATCACTGCAAACGGTGACTGCAGCCATGAAATTAAAAGATGTTTGCTCCTTGAAGGGAAAGTTATGACCAACCTAGATAGCATATTAAAAAGCAGAGACATTACTTTGCCAACAAAGGTCCACCTAGTCCAGGCTATGGTTTTTCCAGTAGTCATGTATGGATATGAGAGTTGGACTGTGAAGAAACCTAAGCACTGAAGAATTGATGCTTTACAACTGTGGTGTTGGAGAAGACTCTTAAGAGTCCCTTGGACTGCAAGGAGATCCAACCAGTCCATCCTAAAGGAAATTAGTCCTGAATATTCATTGGAAGGACTGATGCTGAAGCTGAAACTCCAATACTTTGGCCACCTGATGGGAGGAACTGACTCATTGGAAAAGACCCAGATGCTGGGAAAGATTGAAGGCGGGAGGAGAAAGGGACGACAGAGGATCAGATTGTTGGATAGCATCACTGACTCAATGGACATGAGTTTGAGTATATTCCTGGAGTTGGTGATGGACAGGGAGGCCTGTTGTGCTGCAGTCCATGGGGTCACAAAGTGTTGGACATGAATGAGCGACTGAACTGAACTGTCCTTATTAAATAGATGGCTTAATTAATTATATTCACCAATGTATACAACAGATTTCTCTTGATATACTAAATGTAAGATTTGTCTTAAGTATTTCAAATCTGAGGAATATTGATCTCTGATATTTTGCCATGAGACATTATTAGGCTGCTGATATTCTATGTGAATCTCTTCTGGATGAGAACTTCACAATGTTACTTTAGCTATTAAAGTAGAGCTTTTGGACAAGGAATTGTTAATAAATAGATTTTTATATATTATGTCTGTTAATCTTAGAAAGTGAAACTTAAAAACTCAGAGAATTTCTACTGAGTATCTTTGCAAAGTTTTTAAATGTTTTTATATTAATACTAAGTTTGGATTTAACTCACTGAAAGTTAATGTCCTTTTAGTAGATGGTACTCATTATTCTATTTATTATATATATATATATTTACCTTTTACTTACATATTTTTTGTGGTCATTGCATCTTATTGATAATAATGAAAATAAAATATATTGCTTGAAAGGATAATTGTCCGTAGTCATGCATCAGCATCTTCAATTTTTATCCTGTTTTTTAGCTATTTACCACAATATTGACAGGCATTTGATTGCATGGCCTAGTTCTAATTATAGATATAGACTACTTCATGTGGAGCTAGATATTTCTAAGAGACTAAATAAAAGATGTAATGCTGTGAACAAAGGAAACAACAGCCTGTTTTTACTGTAAATTGACTGTTGTCATAAACAATAATTATCAACACAGTGTTGGTATCATGATACTGTTTTGACCCTCATCATTCAAACTATGTCTCTTTATATTTTACTGTGATTTTTTTGAGCAGGGTGGGGGAACTCAACAGCTGTCAATCTAATCATTATATTCAGTCTACATTACCAAGCAAAATATATTTACAGCTAGATCTACACTGTTTTTACAAGTTTATTAAAAACATGTGTTGCCCAGTGCCAGGAATAGCTACAAAAAATGCTAACACCAGTAGGCAAACTGTCTCTTCACTTTCTTCTGAAGATATAGCTGCCCCATCACTTTAACTATGAGTTGAAAAGTAGATGTTGCATTTTAAAAATGTATATTGCAAATAAGAATCTGTGTGTGTGTGTGTGTGTGTGTGGTGGGGAGGGATGTGCTGAAGGAGGCAGGGAACCAGGCGAACCAGAACCATAACACTTGTACCATTGATCTGAGATCACAGGCCAGCCACTAATAAAATCAAGATGAATCATGGGGCTTTTTGGTACCTCAGTTTATTTTAAAGGAGCATGTCATTACAGTGATATATTTTAAGCTGCATGTATTTTCTTTGTAGAATTTTAATACTTTTCTGTAACTCATTGGAGTACTTTATTTCTGCAATTCTTGGGTTACTGACCCTGCCCACACCTCCACCACTCTTGAATAGTCTGGAGACATCACAGGACTCTTTCTACCTTGTTTGCCACTGGACTTAGCATAGAGGATGAGCTCAAGAGACACTTAAGTGACCGAATATTTGAAAGACAAACGAAGGCCCATTTTCTCCATTTGGCATGTAATCCTCCCGAGCTACTCCGTCCCACATTGTTCCTTCCCATCTCTGAATTCCTATAGCCCATATGTATTAATCACTCAGTTCATCACTTGGCTGTATAATGTATTATGTTACTCCCAAGCTGTTTTGAGGTATGCACACCTAGCTCCATGTTAGTTTATTGACTCCCCAGGGCCTTTGTATTATTTCTTTTCAGCAACTAATCTCGGGAGGCATCCACTGGGCATTTAGTACATACTTTGTGTCTTCACTGTGTTAAAATAGATTTCAAACTACTGTGAGAAATAGCATTCTATCATCTGGTTGAAACATCCACTTATTTCATTCTTTAAAGACTCAGTGAACTTCCCAAGAATTAATCCAATGGCATAGAATGATTTGGTATTTCCCTTAATAGTGAAGAAAGAACTTACCACAAGTTAAAATTGTTTTGTGCTGTTGAGTGATGGATGATAGATTGGTTTTTCCATCTCTTGATGCCGTATCAGGTAAAGTTCAAGAATGAGAAATATATTTTCAAAATGAAAAGCACATGTCAATTTCCTTGTAATGGTCTCTTTCTAATAATAGCAATAAACACTGAAAGGGTGCTACCATAAAATGTTACTAAATAGCAACAAATACCCACTTGCATGGGTTGCTGTCATTATTAATTTACAAAGCATGTACTGGTCTAACTGTTTGTTTTCCCATCTGACAATGTATATTCATTTAGGCTGATATTGAGATAATACAGTGTTATCTGCAGAAGGAATCCTGACATGTCTTGTCATTAAAATCCTTTAAGTTTCCCAAGGACTGCAATTTTCAGTTAAGCGGTTATTTTTTTCTTTTCTTTTTGTCTTATTAGTTTTACACTATGCTTTGAGTAAAAGGATTAAGTACTTCATTGTCTCTCCACCAAAAAAGGTAGTTTGAGACAAATAAGCAAATTGCTTCACAAATAGAGAACAAAAAATCTTCATCTGACTATCTGGAGGGACAGAAAGCCCCTAGCATTTAGTGACTGCTATAGGATGCATAAGTCAGGTGATCCAGGACTCCACACAGTTTCCTGAACATCATGCCTTTTCCATAATTTTCTTAATCTTTATAATGAAATACTTATCAAATATTTGACCCCCCCCCCAAAATCAAGCTGGAAGTTTACACATGTCGTAGAATATTGTTAGGAAGAAAAAGAGATGACAATGATACTAGTTGTCAGAAAACGACTCTAGCTCATGTGAAATAGAACCCAGTGGCATTTTAGAAATCTTCAAATCATGTAAATTCTATCTACATTTGTAAGATCCTGTAGCCTTGCATGATGATTTCATCATGAATCAGAAAAGCAAACTGAAATAAATACTGATATGAATATTGTGGGTGACTTATAACTTGGCATAAAAAATGATAGACTTTATCAGCATATTACATAAGCACTGCCTTTGCTTCCTGATTCTGTGCAGTCTCCTGACTGTCTTTGGATGGAGCTTTCAGGATGGCTCTCTTGTCCAGTTATGGCAGAAGACCCTGTGTATTAACTGTTTTCCAGGAATATTTAATGAGAGTTAAATGGGCAACCTTCTAAGGAAACCCCTTTTTCTTTAGTCTTTTCTGCTTACTTTTCTGTATTATGTGATTTTATCAGGTTTTAAAATAAATCAAGCTCATTTACCTCAAAATTGAACAGTCATTCATGTTTTTTGAGGTAACTTTTCTTCTTAAAGTAGGCTGTATCACATTATATAGTTTTCACACGCATATTTAGAATAATGGTTTTAAGTTTAATCCGCTGGATCATGGAAAAAGCAAGAGAGTTCCAAAAAAACATCTATTTCTGCTTTGTTGACTATGCCAAAGCCTTTGACTGTGTGGATCACAATAAACTGTGGAAAATTCTTCAAGAGATGAGAATACCAGACCACCTGACCTGCCTCTTGAGAAACCTATATGCAGGTCAGGAAGCAACAGTTAGAACTGGACATGGAACAACAGACTGGTTCCAAATAGGAAAAGGAGTACGTCAAGGCTGTATATTGTTACCCTGTTTATTTAACTTCTATGCAGAGTACATAATGAGAAACGCTGGACTGGAAGAAACACAAGCTGGAATCAAGGTTGCCGGGAGAAATATCAATAACCTCAGATATGCAGATGATACCACCCTTATGGCAGGAAGTGAAGAGGAACTAAAAAGCCTCTTGATGAAGGTGAAAGTGGAGAGTGAAAAAGTTGGCTTAAAGCTCAACATTCAGAAAACGAAGATCATGGCATCCGGTCCCATCACTTCATGGGAAATAGATGGGGAAACAGTGGAAATAGTGTCAGACTTTATTTTTCTGGGCTCCAAAATCACTACAGATAGTGACTGAAGCCATGAAATTAAAAGACACTTACTCCTTGGAAGGAAAGTTATGACTAACCTAGATAGCATATTCAAAAGCAGAGACATTACTTTGCCAACAAAGGTCTGTCTAGTCAAGGCTATGGTTTTTCCTGTGGTCATGTATGGATGTGAGAGTTGGACTGTGAAGAAGGCTGAGCACCGAAGAATTGATGCTTTTGAACTGTGGTGTTGGAGAAGACTCTTGAGAGTCCCTTGGACTGCAAGGAGATCCAACCAGTCCATTCTGAAGGAGATCAGCCTTGGGATTTCTTTGGAAGGAATGATGCTAAAGCTGAAACTCCAGTACTTTGGCCACCTCATGCGAAGAGTTGACTCATTGGAAAGGACTCTGATGCTGGGAGGGATTGGAGGCAAGAGGAGAAGGGGACGACAGAGGATGAGATGGCTGGATGGCATCACTGAATCGATGGACATGAGTCTGAGTGAACTCCGGGAGTTGGTGATTGACAGGGAGGCCTGGCGTGCTGCGATTCATGGGGTCGCAAAGAGTCGGACAGGACTGAGCAACTGATCTGATCTGATCTGTTGCAAGAGTAGAAATAGGCATTTGATACAATCATGGATCATCTACCCTTCAGTTTAAAAAAATAATGGAAAACAAAAACTCCTTAAATGGTGTTGGAGCAAGACTTGAGTGGCAGAATGCTCAGAAGAATCCAGTAAAGAATAAAACTTCGGATGATGAAAAGGATTTTTCTGTAACAAAGGTCTTTTGGCCAGTTGGAGTATGGTGGCCTTGAAAAGCAGTTTCTCGAACTTTTCTTATTTAGCTAATAGCATTTTTTGTTTAGCTAATATTTCACTCTGTGGAAACATAAAACTCTCATAAGTTGATAAAATTAACATGGCCTTTTGGTCTGAAAATGTTAGCAACATTTCTCATGTTTCAATATTCCATCCGGTGGTCCTGTGTCCTAAAGGTTTTGTTTAATAGTGTTAGTACATTGTTTGTTTACATCCACGTGGGGAGCCTGGTCATTGAGATTGGTTATGATTCTCCATGTATAATACTAAAAGACAGCCCTTCAATTCCATATGAACTTTAATAGCTCAGCCTAGGATCAAATTTAGTAATTTGAAAATTGTAAAATCAGCCGTGAACATGTATCATAACTAGTTAGAAAGTATGTCTCACATTTGTTGCTTTTTTTTTTTGGCCTAAGTAGCATATGGGGTCTTAGTTCCTTGACCAGGGATTGAACCCACCTTCCCTGCATTGGAAATGCGAAGTCTTAATCACTGAGCCACCAGGGAAGTCCCTGGCACTCTTCAGTTTTTATTGGAATCAATATAATAAAGACTGAGTAGTGTCAACAGTTTCCTGTTATAGTTTGTTGTGCTTCTAACTTTAACCTGTTTCGTTTTGTTCCTCGGCTCATCTTTCCTATACCCTGTGGGTAAATTAACCTTCTTAAAAGATCACCCAATATAACCCTATTACATTGAATTTTTTTGTTGCTACTGATGATGCTAAGTTGCTTCAGTCGTGTCCGACTCTGTGGGACCCCATAGACGGCAGCCCACCAGGCTCCCCCATCCCTGGGATTCTCCAGGCAAAAACACCAGAGTGGGTTGCCATTTCCTTTTCCAATGCATGAAAGTGAAAAGTGAAAGTAAAGTCGCTCAGTCGTATCCGACTCTTCACGATCCCATGGACTGCAGCCTACCAGGCTCCTCCGTCCATGGGATTTTCCAGGCAAGAGTCCTGGAGTGGGGTGCCATTGTTGCTACTACCTGCAAATGAAAGCCCCGTTCCTCAACCTGCCACCTGACGCCATCTGTTCTCTTTCTGCCTGCCCCATCACTTACTATTCCCCTCTGTGAACTCCAGTGGATACACTCATCCTTCTTTCTCCAAGTTTTGAATATATCATCTACATTTCTTTCTACTTTTGCACTTTTTTTGGTTGTCTTTCCTTCTAGTTGATGCACTGTGATATATGGAAAGAACATGAACTTTAGATGAACTAGAGGATTCAAATCTTGGATATACCACTTAATAGATGCATAGTCTTAAATTTTTTAATCTCCCTGAGCCTTGGTTTCCTCTTTAGGAAAACAGAATTTAAAAAAAAAAAGAGTTCTGAGAGAATTAATTGAGAGTAATTTGATTCTCTCTCTCTCTCTCTCTCTCTCTCTCTCTCTCTCTCTCTCACACACACACACACACACACACACACACAGTTCTGGTAGTAGGCATTCAGTTATTTTTTTCCCCAAGATGCCCTCTCCTCTCCCCAATTTTTATGAGTCCAAATTTAGCTGCTGCTTTTCCATGAATTAACTCCATTTTTTCCTGGTCATGAGCTAGAGCTTTCTTTTCAGAATTTCTAAAACATTTGTGGCCACTCTTCAACACTAAGCAAGTGGGTTACTTGTGAGTTACTTTGTAATTTGTTTATTTTATGTATTGTGGTGTACAGAGCAATTTGTCTCCCCTATAGAGGAGTGGTGGAAGCATAGGTGCTACCCCATACATAGATACTTTTTTGTATCCCAAAGACTAGTGGTAGTACACTGCAAGTGCTGGAAACTTAATGAACAGTTGTTCTTGCTGGTTTAATGCTGATAACAGTGTTTCTGGGAAACATGAAGTCAAGCACCGCATATTTCCACAAAACCAGCTCTTTTCATCTACCCATTTTGGACACTTTTGATGCCGGGGCTCTATACCAGTACATCTGTACCAGCTGCTTTGCCACTGTTCACTCTGATGACTGATACCCAGGCTATTTAGTTGTTAAATATTTTTATGTCTCCACTGCTTATGATATATGTTCTAATGCAAAATATTTATGAATTATTTTGCATACTTGTATTTCTTCCCCTTGGAAAGACTTCAACACTGCAACTTTCTTTTATTATCTGACTTGGAATAGAAATGCGTGATTTCTGATGAATTGTGTGCTATTTTCTGGGAATTTCTCCACTGACACATCTTTTGAACAGAAAGGATTTGTTCCCCAAGTTCTTACTCATGAGCTTTCAATAGACTTCAGATGTGGAGAAGCATTGCCCGACTCAAATACGATTTGCAACTGCATTTGATTCACTTTCCTCCTTGTCATGAAATTGAGATGGACGGCTGAGCCAACTAAAAAAAAGAGTGTATGTGAATTGCATTTTATTTTAATAATATTAGATTGCCCTCCAAACTGATGCTTGATACTGCAGGGCAAAGTCACATACCTTGGATACTTTTTTCTTTAACCACAGTTAAAATTATAAGACGGTAGAGAGTAATGTTGACTGTGAACACCACAGTGTGATCTGTTTCAAAGTGAGGTAACTATCTGGAAGAGATTTTCAATTTTGGATTATGTTGGTGCTAATGGTTAAACCTGCATATCTTGTCTTTGATGTTGTTTCTGGGCTCATGTGAAGTAATGGGATTAAAAATAAAGTGTACACCTTTCTTTTGATCTAAGTAGCCGAAAAGAAAACAAATAGAAAAAAACCCGTCTCCTGCTATAATTTAGCAAATGCCACTCCTCTAGCAAAATTGATAAGATGGTGGGGCTCTGTTTCCAGATTTTACAGGTAGTGTACACTAAAAGGTTTTCATAGACATTGTCCTTTGTCTTGAAGCACTAAAATTTCAGATAAGATTACATAAATGTGGCTTTATACCTTTATACAATCTATAAAAATAAAGGCAGGTTCAATTAATTTTTAAGAAACTTCTATCAAATGATTCGCTTCACTGTTAACTGATAATACAGTAGATGACTTATAGGACTGTGGGTCAGTTAGCTAGAAAGTGACAGTGAAAAGATGCCGACCTAAGAATTTTACCTTGCCATCAGAGCCAGGCTACTTTTAAAGGGGATCTGTTTATTGTGTATTTTCTAGTGAAAATGGTCCCATCTTGTACTTGGTTGAAAATATATATGTTTGCACACATACATATTCACATACTTCACAAACTCCGTGTGCTGCTGTGCTAAATCACTTTCAGTCATGTCCGACTCTTTGTGACCCCATGGACCATAGCCCACCCAGCTTCTCTGTCCATGGGATTGTCCAGGCTAGAAGACTGGAGTGGGTTGCAATGCCTTCCTCCAGGAACAAAGACTCTGTTCTAAATGAAAACTAACCATTCCAAACTGTGGTTCTTTCAAAAATGAATGTATGTGATATTCAAGTGTTTTCTATTAAAGGGGAAAAAAAAGGTGGGGGAGGAGGGCAATAGATGCCTCAGGTGACCTGAAAAGGCTTAGCTCACGTTGACTGTGTCTGGAAGCTCTTGGCCCAAGTTAGCAGTTGTAGAGCCATTCTTTATGAAACCCTATGGTGTTTTGAATAGGTCTTATAGTGGACAGGTCACTTGCTCTACATTCGGGCAGGCCAGGAAAAAACACGCCAAAAGGAGATGGTAGGTTACAGTTCCCTTTACAGGGCTTAGTGTCAGGAGGTGGGATGAAGAATCCAGGAGACAAGACCAAAACTGAGCTCTTCATGTTCTTTCTAAGACCAGCCTCTCTTCATCTATGCTTTCCTCACCACTGTTTGCTTCTGTTTTGTTTTTCCTGTAAGTGACACTACATTCTGTTCCCCCAGGTTCCAGCCATCTCTTAATAGACCCATGGTGTAACATGTACGCTCCTTAGTACATCTGCCCTCAAGGCCCTCCACAATCCCTCCTCTCATCTCACTTCTTTCTCATCCGTCACTATCCCCCTCCAAGCTGGGCTGACATCCCTCCCCTGTTCTTTGCTGAGCACTGCTCCTAGGGCCTGGATGCAGCCTAGCTCTTTGTTCCTTTGTTTTCTCCACCCACCCTGACTGTCCTGAACAAAAGTGTCATTTATACTGTTGAAAGTCTCCCTGGAAAAAAACCCCATCAACCAAAAGGCATCTTTTCTCCCAACTCCCATTCAAAATCGTCTGTAGCTTCTTGCCATCTAAACAAAGGCTGGTCTCCACAGCAGAGCATATGGGGCTTCGTGATTATCTTTCATCTCTCTTGTTTCCCAGCACCCTTCACCCCTCCCCAACAGAAATAGTACAGTTCTGTCCTACTGAACCAAGTTCCCCAAACTTGGCTCTCTCTCTGTGTCTCTCTGTTTGTCTTCTTTCTCTCACCTTCCCAGGTTCTTTCTTCTGCTTGCCATGTGCTCCTTCTCCCAGGGACTCATCCTCACTTGCAAAGTTCCTCTAAGAAGCCCCCTCTAGTCTGGCTCCTGATCATCTCCTACATACCCCCAATCCACTCTGATCCTAATCCTCAGCACACAACACTGAAATTGTCCTTTTACTTCCTTTACTTCACGAGACTATGGGCACCTTGAAGTCAAGACCACACTTGATCACTGTGTCCACAGAACAATGCCAGATATAACATACTAATGAGGAACTTCCTTGTGATCCAGTGGCTAAGGCTCCACGCTCCCAATGCAGGGGACCCGGGTTTAATCCCTGGTCAGGGAACTGGATCCCGCATGCTACAACTAAAGATTCTGTGTGCCTCAACAAAGATCAAAGATCCTGCCTGCTGCAAGTAAGATCTGGACAGCTAAATAAATAAATAATAAAAGACACTAATGAGATTTCCTCATACTTAGAACAAATGTGGGGTTTGAAGTCTGTCTAATGGTTAACTTTATTTCCTATTAAGGACATAAGTTCCTTAACAGCAAGGATTGTACTTTATACAATTTAATTCTGAGAGTGTATTGCAGACTATCAGTATATGGCAGATATATACTGAATACTTTTGTCTTTATTCATTCAGATGAGTGTTGCTCTTCAAACTGTGCTCTCACAAAACTACACTTATATCAGGGCTGATGTTATTTCTTAAGACATTTTAAGAAATCTTTGTCACAGATAGTTTAGGAAACACCCCAGGAAATCAGCTTTATTACTTACTGTAACTAAGGTTGTTACTCAGCTTAGTCTTCACGTTTAGTTTTGAATTCAGACTTCTGGTGACGTGTTAAAATGCCTCAACGCCCTCCTCCCTCACCAATTTAGCAATTTTGAGCATCTTTAGTAAATAGGACTGTACATTTCTCAAGGGCCATGACAGTATCTAACACAGTATCTTCCTTAAAGATATAAATGAAGGAATGAATGATGGAAAGAAATGTGTGAACAGCTCTAAAATATACTCACATATTTTCAGTTATCAACATAACTGGAGTACATTTTGGAGGAGAAATTATTTCAATGTAAAATGAAAGTCATGATAATCTGCCTCCCTGTGCAAAGATGGTGCTATTTTCTGAGATGGGTAGGGAGCTTTGTGTCGTTGGCAGGTGTGTCGGTATTTTGGTCTGAGTTCTTCCTTTTACCTGATATCTTTCTCTGAAGTCTCTTTTTTCAGTCTCTACTCTTGGGTTTCTAGACTTACTTAAGACCTAGACCTACTTCAGCTTCTTTCCTCATAAATTCTTATTTTGTTTCATCCTATCTTTCTGTTTCTTTTCTTTTGTTCCAGTTATTGGATTTTCTGATAGTCTTTTGCAAGATCCTCTTATCTTTATGAGGACCCATGAAATTTTAGGATCTTAGTACCATATATAGCTCGTTAGCATAGATACTTTTAGTGTGTACAGTAGACAAAAAGAAGAATTTTTTTTTAAGAGTAGGGCAAACAGAAAAAAAAAAACCATTTTAAACATTATTTTCTTCTTTTAGAAAGATATGTAAGTCTGGTGAAATAAATGAACATTGTCAGGAGAAGGACAGCTTCAGTCAGCTTAGGAGAAAGAAGTGATAATAAAGTCAAACAATCACTGGGCAGTTTCTTTAAAACAATAGCCATGAGTTTTGTTGTATTCTGAGTGGTACAGTTATCTTTGCTCTCATACTCATAGGCTTGCATGTTTGTGTATATATAATTATATATTATTAAGTATATATAATTAGAACTGAATACTGAGCATTTTCTGTTTTGAAGTTTACAAATCATTTTTAAATACTCAAAAAGTCAGCTTCCATTCACTTTCCTGGAATATTTAAAGAAAAAAATGCCCATAGAAGTAAAGGGGACATATTATTTACATATCCCATATTTACTATTAGTAATCAAGAATATATATCCCCTGTTTTTACCATGCTGATAAGAGGTACACATATTTCCTAATGTAGGCTATGTCCTCAGAAGGCAGCCATAGCTTTCCAGAAGTGTACAAGTAGCTTCAGTGACATTTCATCACATGGTTTCCAATATACAAGCTTTTAAGCCTTCAGCCCACTGGGTCACCTTTAAAAAGGAACCATGTCATTTGAAAGAAGCTTAAGAAAACTAATAAAGTGCTGGTCAGTGTGTTGGAAATGGGTAGCACAGTGTTCACAGTTGCCCCTTTGCCTTCTTGGTCCCAATAAACCTCCACTTAGAAATAGGAGTGACTCAGAAGTCAGAAAAAAGATGGTGACCATATGGAATGATATCAAAGACCTTCTGCCAGGGACTATAAGCTAATGGCGTATTGGACTTGTGACTATTTCTCAGAAAATATATTTATCTTCTATTATTGAACAAAATAAAGCACTTGCCATAAAATATAGTTTGCCACATTTGTTTATTTTGGAGGAAAGCTCAAAGTTGTTCTTACTCTTTTGGGGGATTATCAGAGTGTTGATAGTAGAAAGCTCCCAAGCCCAGGAGCCTGAAGATATGGTTCTGATCCCAACTTTGACAAAATTAGAGCTCACTTAATCATATCCATGAGTTAAATTTTCTAGAGCAAGGTTACCTAAAATGCATCCTGTCTGTATCTGTAGGTATAGATATAGACACTGTCTCATGAAAAGCTTCCCTGGTCGTCCAGTGGTTAAGACTCCACGCTTCTAACGCGGGGCACGTGGGTTCATTCCTTGGTCAGGAACTGTGGTCCCACATGCCAAAGGAAAAAAAAAATTTTTTAAGTGGAGGAGGGGGACAACCTGGCATACTTTTATCTCCTGTGGTTATTCACAAAGCATGTTTGCATATACAACTCTTTGAGTAAAGAAATCTACCTAACTTTATTTAATCTAGTGTTTATAAAGCTTACTGAAACAGATTTTTTTTTTCTCATAGAATATGTTAAAATCTCAAGAAACTTGTATTTTCATGAACATACTTTTGGAAAAGGCACTTTTTGGCTTTGGGCTTCCCACCTGAAAATTGAAGGGGTAAAACTGAATAATTTCTCTGGTCCCTATTAGCTGTCAAATTTATAAAGATCTCAATTGTGTGGTCACCAGAGTCAATGCCAGGGCGAAGGATGATTTTTCTGACAGAAAGTTGGTAAAAAAAGTTTTTTTTAATATGTATGTTTACTATCACCTAAACTCTCTCTCTCCGTCTTGTACTCCTTCAGACTCCTTTAGAAAGTAATTTAAAATCCACACACTTGTCCCTTAATTTTGAATTTAATTTAAACTTAATTTCTATCGAGGGATAAAATGCATGTTAAATTTCCTATACAGTTTCCATTTAAAAATGTGTGTATGGTAAGTCCACAAGAAAACATACAAATTTCTCACGGCTTTATGATGATTGCTGTAGTTGCCACTGTACTGCCCGCCTGCCTCCACCCACACAGCGGAGATCAGGAAGAATATTCTCTTAATTAATATTTTTTTGGAAAATTTACATTTTTTTCTTTTTCTTTTTTTTTCTTTTCCCTGCTTCCTTCAATAGATAGAGTATGTGTTGTGTACCCACAAAGTGGCAGGCACTGTGTTGCCCGCTAGGCATGCAGGAGGGAGCCAAGTGAGATGAGGGCCTTATCTGATGATCTGAGGGTTTCACAGAGTCAGGGACAGTAATCAAGTAAGCTCAGAAACTAAACAGGAAAAGTTCAATGTAATCACATGCTACAAGTAATCAATATATGGTGCCATCAGAGGACATAATTGGAGGTTTGTCAGAGGGAGAACAATCAAGGATGGCTTCCCTGAGGAAGTGGTGACTGAGCTGTGTGAAAAGGAAGATAGAAGTTTGCTGACAGTGAAAAAAAAAAAGAGTATTCAAGGACCACAAGATAATTCCACATTTATTTTAGTTGTTGTTCAGTTGCTAAGTCGTGTCTGACTCTTTGCAACCCCAGGGACTGCAGCATGCCAGGCTTTCCTGTCTCATACTATCTCCCAGAGTTTGCTCAAATTCGTGTCCATTGGATCAATGATGCTATCCAACCGTCTCATCCTCTGTCGCCCACTTCTCCTTTTGCCTTCAATCTTTGCCAGCATCAGGGTCTTTTCCAGTGAGTCAGCTCTTCACATCAGGTAGCCAAAGTATGAGAGCTTCAGCTTCAGCATCAGTCCTTCCAATGTATATTCAGGGTTGATTTCCTTTAGAATTTCCGCATGTATTACTGTACTTAATCTCCATTTGTAATTCAACACGTATTTACTGAGCTTCATTTACATGCCAAACAAGGGGTAGACGTTGAATCTCCCTTTGAAAGAGAGAGACTGGGTAGACTTAGCCCAGAGGGTAAGGTACCTGAAAGAATCACAGTAATTTGTAACTAGCCAAGACCTCGGTTTTTATATTTCTACAAATGTCTTGGTGACAATGTAACACTATACGCAACATTACATAAATATGAGCAAAACAGTCTCTCAGACATTCATCACTTTCTTCCTTTTTTGGGGGCAGGGGCACTTTGGAGCAATGTTCACTCATTTGTGTTATATTCTCAGGATCACTGAGGACTAGAAGACTCCTTCCAACCACTTCATCTTACACATGGGGAACCTGAATGATGACATCCTATTTTAAATATGTTACAATTCAGAGTCATCACTAAGTCAGACCTTTCTCTCATTTGTCTAAGCTTAAATTCTTATTGCATGTATCATGGATCAGAGTTGAAAGATCACCCCTAGCAAATCTCAGGGTAAAATTCAATAATATAGTTGGTTCATTAGGCACATGGAAGTTCTCTTCACAAAGCCAGCATCTTAGAGTAAATTGGCTATGCCAGTTAGTGACAAGGCAGAAGGCGTCTACTTCTAAGGCTCTCAGTATTCCACTGCACATAATTTTGGGCACACTGCAGTTGCTTCTTATTTTGGAAAGTACTCAATATTGGGTAAATTGTTTAAAAGGAGACCCCACCACTTTATCTTGTGTTTTTGAATGTTCTTTTGATATTGAGAGTTGTATTAATACTTGTTTTTCAACTACTAAAAAAGAAAAAATTTTTAGAAACAGAATTAGATATGAAACTGGTACCTACTGTGAGTAACATGCTCTATGTCTCCCTGTGATGGGATCTGCCATTGTGTCACTGTGTCACCATAACTGTGGGGAATAACTCTTAGACTCTTCACTGATTCATTCAAAACTGTTTTGATGACATTTTCAAGCTGTTTGCCCTTTAATTATCTGTCTCCGTCTCCACACTCTCTCTATATATGTATATGTTAAATGCCGTGAAATAAGTCTCAAAATACAATGAAGAAACTCCTATAATTATTACTAATAATTATCACAGAATAATTATTCTTGGTTATTGAGTTTTTATTTCATTCACAATGAATCATAATGAATAAATATTTTTTTTACTGGGGAAAGAAGCAGGTGGGGTTAAGAAAAAACATTTCTTGAGCACTTACCATTCTTTAGGCATAGCCATTATAATTTAATTCACAAAAATGTAGGCATTATCAACATTTTTATGATACAGAAACTGAGGCTCAGAGAGATTGATTTTTTGACCAAGGGTCACATAGTAAGTGGCAAAGTTGAGATTTGAACCAAGTGCTTCTAATTTCAAGTCAATACTCTCTCTGAAATGGAAGCAGTGGAATATTTTTCTTCTAAAATCATCTAGCTATTGAAGTGTTGTGTTGCAGAAAGATGTAATGAGAATTGAACCGTCAAGTTGTTATCAGGAGCTTTCTGTATCCATTTTACCAAATTGCCAGAATTCCAGAATCCTTTTCTCTTTTTGTCTGAATGCATTACAAATGTCTAAGAAGGTTTGATAATAACGTAGAAAATTGTTTTTCTTAGGAATTGATGAGTATTATATTACATCTTAAGATGGTTATCTGAAACGTGTCTGTGGCAGATTGTACATAAAATTTAAGAAGGGATGTTCTTCAAGGTTTAAACAGAACAGAGTGACCCTTGGTAATTTGTTAGTTAGTTTTCTGTCCCTGCCCTTGAGGCCTTCAGCATCTCCTCCTGGCATCTATGGTACTTTGTTGCCACCACCAGGTCCCTCCCTCTATCTGAGATGCTCACCACCCCCCAGGCCTGAAGACAAACCAGCTTTGAGTGGAGGGTGAGAGGACCCCAGCACAGAGAGTGTCCACACTTATCATGGTCCAGTCAGCACTGAAGGACAGCTCCTTGTGGGTAAATAGTCAATATCTGTCATTTCGATTTTGTCCAAAAAAGTATTGAGATAAAATTCAAATAACTTAAAATTAACTATTTGGAAATAAACAGTGCAGTGGCATTTAGTATATTCTACTAAATGCCATAGTTGTACAGCCATCACTTCAATCTAGCTTCAAAACATTTCTATCACTTCAAAACATATCTATAAAGAACACATGTACACCCATGGCTGATTCAGGTGAATGTATGGCAAAAACCACCACAATATTAAAAATAATTAGCCTCCAATTAAAATTTTTAAAAAAAGAAAAGAAAAAGCCCTTAACCCTTAAACAGTTTCTCCACATCCTTCCTTCTTCTCAGCCCCTAGCAATCGCCAGTCTGTGTTCTGTCTCTGTGGATTTATCTATTCATTTAAATGTAATCATACAATAGGTGATTTTTTTTTGGGGGGAGGGGGTCTGGCTAGAACCCTTAGCACAATGCTTTTCAGAGACCATCCACCTGTCATCACGTGTCAGTACTTCATTCCTTTTCATGGCTGAATAATATTCCATAGTCAGTGTATATATACCATTTGTTTATCCATTGATGGGCATTTGGGCTGTTTCTACCTTGAGGCTATTTATTGAACATACTATCTGTAATTGGGCTCTTAGGTGGTTCAGTGGTAAAGAAACCACCTGCCAATGCAGGAGCCACAGGAGAGGCAGGTTTGATCCCTGGGTCAGGAATACCCCCAGAGGAGAAAATGGCAACCCACTCCAGTATTTTTGCCTGGAAAATCCCATGGACAGAGGAGCCTGGTGGGTGACAGTCTTTGGGGTCGCAAAGAGACAGACATAACTGAGTGACTGAGCTTGAGTGCACCTGTAATTAATTACCCACTCCCCCAAAAAAAACCTATTGCAAAACTTCCTGAAATTGGGCAGCTTACAATTAGGGCTGAACCTGCCATTAAGTTCTTTTTGATGCTGACTCACTGAAATGTATTGTTATGTTACTTTGATAAAAGATATAAATGTATATGTTACATGTACTATATCACAAATACACATATCTTTTAAATGTAATATGTAGTTATTTATTATGTTTTTGTTTTGTTTAGTAGAATTACACAATGTCTATTTGGGTAGTTCAGGTTAGAGACACAAAAATAAGCTCTTCTCCGAAGCTCTAGTCACCAAAAGTGTTAAATATATTGTTTTGTCAATTAGTAAAGAAAGACTCTTGAAAACATTAAATTATCTGGCATGTCTACATATATAATAATTATGCAGCCAAATCTTTTCCTTTTGAAACAATTTATACATTACATAAACCTAAGTTTCTCATCCAAGTATCATTTCAAGAGAGGCAGGCTTGAATAATGGAGGCAATGGGGAAACATAATATTACGATAATGTTCTTTGGTGCGGTTTGGAAGATTTTAGGAAACATTTGGAACTATTTTTCTCGTAAAGTCACTTAACTATTGAAGTGTTATGATAGCATTTTCCTCTGCATTGTATACAGTACAAAAGGAGTCCAGTTAAAGGAGAAATCAACTCTAAATATTCCTGTTAGAGGGATTTCCACCAACCAGGAAATTAACATGCTATGATTTCCTGGTATTAATTTAATAAAAGGATGCAGGGAAATAAGGAAGGGCTAGGTGATTTAGGGTGTCCCCTTTGCCTTCACATGTCAGTTTCTTTGCAGCTTTAACAGAACTACATCATATTCTCAAATGGATGGAAAAGGACTTGAATTTTCAGCATAAATACGTACTGACTAAATTGGTGTGATTTTTTTTTTAAGGAATATTTTTAACTAGATTATAAGCCAGAACTGTTGAAATGAAGAAAATGTTTAAACTTTTCTTTTACTTACACCATCATTTTTGGCCTCTTTGAAGCTTGAAAGATATGTGCCTCAAAAGTTTTAAACATCTGTCAAGTGTTAAATTAAGTTCCCTTGTGAGTTGACAACCATTATGTTCTTTGCATTTGACATATAGATACTAAGAGGTAATTGTTTCCTATTATAAAATAACTATGGCCTTTCTATCAACTTAAATTATATCACTGATTTAAAATGTAATGCTTTTTAAAGATATATAATCTGTTGAATGAGGAAATGAAAGCTGTTTCATGCATGTTTTTAAGAAGTGTAGAATATTTTTGTTATGTTTGAGCTTAAGAACAACCATTTCTGTTGAGGGCTGCCACGTTATCTGTTCTCAGAGATGATTAGAGGATATGGCTGTGCTATACATCAGAATGGATGAAATTCCTTGTCAGTGAACGTTGGGGAAAGTACTTAAGAGATCAAACCTCAAGAGAAGAGTATTGGTTTCAGACTGTCACTAACATGGTCATTCTCAACTCCTCCTCTCCCTAAAACAAAACCAAAACAGAACAAAACAATAGCTCAGACACCAGGTAAAGTAGACAGAGGACTTCTCTGAACTACATTGATTTTAAATGGAATTCCACTAAAAATGAAACATACTTTGTGATAGCACTTTAAGTGGAGAACAGTAAGTGTCAATAACTTCAGTCAAACCAATGAGATATTTTTCCATTTTCAAGTAGAATTTTCTGAGAAAATGAACTGGAGATGGGATCCAGAGACCAATACCTCTCATTCTCTGGCAACCTTGGCTGAAAAAAGTGAAGCCCTTTTGGGCTTCCCAGGCAGTTCAGTTGGTAAAGAAACTGCCTACAATGCAGGAGACCTAGGTTCCATCCCTGGGTTGGGAAGATCCCCTGGAGAAAGAAATGGCAACTCACTGCAGTAATCTTGTCTGGGAAATCCCATGGACAGAGGAGCTTCATGGGCTGCCATCCACAAGGCCACAAGAGTTGAACACGACTTAGCAACTAAATCACTAGGCCACTAATAATTGTCTGAAGTCCAATGGAAATCAGAGGGTTAACTGTTTCCATGCCAGGCTTAGTGCTACATGATGCAGCACAAAAGTAAGCTCCCTGGAGTTTCTAGCAGGAGGCAAATGATAGCAAGGTGGGAGAGGGCTGTGCTGTGGTGTGTGTGCATGTGGTTGAAACACCCAACCTTGCTAGGGGCGTTTAATTGAAAGCCTGGAGCCAGACTTGGCACAGCTCTATTTAGGACTTCCTTCTAACTTACTGAGAGGTTAAAAAACTCATCGTAGAATCTTTCATGAGTCAGTATCTTAGTACATTTGGGGCGACAGCTCTGCTTGTTAATACATTTTACCTCAGGAAGATACACAACTTTATATCCTCACTATACCTATCCACCCTGATTCTGTCCTCTTGAACAGAGAACAAGCAACAGAAAACCAGTGAGCTCTGTGACTGTGAGAATCCTGGCTACATGAAGATTTGCTCTTCCTGTGTCCCATATCCACATGGCTGCCATCATACCCTGCTGTCCTCCTTTCAGACACTTTCTTCCCTCCTTTATGTCTCTTTTGAATTAGCCAGTATTTTATAATCCAGAATACTTTTGTGCTTTCCACATTGTCTTTTCCACGGGATCATGCCTGTCTGGTCGCTTAGGTTTAGAAATGTTTCTCTAACCTAAGCTTCTACCAAATCCTATTGTCTCCGTATTTTTTTCCTCTGTTGTTAAGTGTTTCACAATGCTTAGTGGCCACTTTCTTTCAAGTTCCTGATCATTTCCACATCCCCTACTCATCCCTCCATCTCAGTTTGTCTGATTTAAGTCCAGAAAAGTAGTTTCCCTACTTGCTTCATCTGCCTTCTTAGAGCTTAAACTCTTAGCAAAGTAAGTCAAGAATGTATCCAGTGCTGTGTGTTTGCCAAGTAAGACTTCCAGATGGTGTCCTCATGGTTGAAGTCCCTCACTACAACTGTATATTTACTTCTTTGCCCATTTAGAAATCTCTGTTACCAAACCATATCCTCTACCTGACCTGTGGCAGTTTGGAGTGCACTTATTTTAAAGCAAAAAATCCTCATGATTTTCTCTCTTTTCTCTGAAACACTTCCACTCTTGGGTCTATAATCTACATGATCTTTGTGATCTACATAGCCCTCTCCTTTGAACAAATCCTTTTTCCTCTGGAAAAAGTTTTCCTGTCGGCCAGGGTTTATTCTTAACAATAGAACTTTTACTAAAAAGCTAGTATTTATTAAATGATTACTATGTGCCACATTCAGTGCTAGGTTGTTAACATCTGTGAGTTCATATATGAAGCTAACAGTAGTTCCTGTGGTATAGTATAAATCTCTCCATTTTACCTATGAAGAAACTGAGGCTTGGGAAAGTGAAGAAACTTTCCCAAGGCTACTTTGCTAACAAGTGATAAGGCCGGGATTTGAACCTAGAATTCTCATATTCCAGACCTGGCATTTGTAGTCAGTCCCAATGGCTCAGCAAAAAAGAATCTGCCTGCCAGTGCAGGAGATGCAAGTTCAATCCCTGGGTCAGAAAGATTCCCTGGAGGAGGAAATGGCAACCCAGTCCAGTATTCTTGCAGTCCCATTGACAGAGGAGCCTGGCAGGCTACAGTCCATGGGGTCACAGAGTCAGACATGACTAAGCAACTGAGCACACACATAGCCCTTAAGGGCACACCTTATTGCCTAAGAATTCCAAGTTAAATCACTCTCTCATTCAAACTTTGTGCATGGGTGTACAGACCCATTAGGCTCAACATTTTTATTCTAATTGGTTTCCCTTTAATTTTTCCCTGAAACTTTCTGGGCATTTTTACCACTTGCTGCTTTGTTTTATCCCCCATGGTTTCGGATTTTACAACTGTGTCTGAATGTTTTTCTCCCTCTCTTCCTTCCAAAATTTAGCTTAGAGTCTTTTTGATGATACTGGCAAATTAGAGATATTCTTTCCTGGCTTCATGAAAAACACTTTTTCTGATGTATTCTTCCCTTCGTTGGCATTTATAAAACCAACTCTCAGCACTGTCCATGTAGTCACCAGTTTATGCCTTATGTCCTATTTTCTCTTCTAGGTTTATAACCTTTTGTTTTAAGAGATAAAATACCAGGCATCCATACCCTACCACCACACCCTCTCCCCCACCCACCCAAAGTCCTTGAATTTTTTTCCAAGGTGGCAGTTACAACAGTTCTCAACTCTGGTGGCACATTAGAATCACCTGATATGAACAAATACCAGAGCCCAGGCTCCCACCCAGATCACTTGAATCAAAGTCTCTGGGGATGGGTCTGAGACATTCCTAGTATTTTAAAACTCTCCAGTATTTTAAAACTTCCGCTCTGCAACCACAGTAAGATCCACAGCCTTATGAGCTTTGTCTGGCAGTAGCATTCATTCCCACTGGAATGAACAGGAGTGGGTGCGTTTTATGAGTCTGAGCAGGCTCCTTCTCCCACTAATATTCATGCTGCAGAAAGACAACGTGTCTCCTGCTAAGCTTGGCTACAGCTTTGCTCCCAGGAATGAATAAGTTCTGTGAGGATTGTCTTCTGACTGCAATTAGTAAAAGCACTGTGCTTACCTCCCAAGGTCTGAGGATCCTCCTAGGGCTCTGTGGTGCCTCTGGAATCACCCTCCACGGAGAGCCAGAACCTTTGGTGTCCTTCCAACCACACTTTTCTTCCCATCTCTCTGGGAACACATTCTTTCACTGACTCTTCCTTTGTCATTTGTTTTACTCTGCTTTGTCAACATCTTTTTTAATCCTATTGCCTTCTAAGAAGACCTCCTGCTTCTGTTTTGATCTAGGTCAGAGAGACATTCTAAAATCTGTTCATCTTCTCCAGCAGGAAACAAACTGGCAGGTAGGGTAGACCCAACTAGGCAGGAGCACATACAAAAATATCATCTATGAGATGGGACTCCTGTTTTCCGGGGCTTGCGTTTTAGTTGAGAAGGAAAAATGAAGGAATGTGAAAGTAACAGAGCATGCATAGTCATTAATATTCAGGAGTCTCAGAGAAGGCACTTTGAAGAAGGTGGGTCTTGAACTGAAGCTTTTAGGATAAGAATAGAAGGGAACCTTGAGCAATGTCAGCAAAAGTGGCGATGATGTTCAGTATGGATTACATGGGAGGATTGATCAAGATGGCTGACTAGGAGGATATGGATCTCACCTCCTCCCCGTGAGCACATCAAAAATATATCTATGTGTGGAAAAATCATGACTGAAAACTAAATGGAAACCGGAAGAAATTATCCACACATAATTGGATGAAAAGGGAAGAAAAGTGATTGGGTTAAGACTTATAACCCTGGAAAGGGGACTCAGAGGAAAAGGGCAGAGACCCGCCCTGGGGAGTGAGCGGCGAGAGCCACAGACTGGACATCCCAGTTCTGGAATCTTAAACAGGGGAGATGAACCCCCTTGTCTGGTTGGAAGCTGTCTGGGAATAACGGGGCTGCAGGAAACCTGGACTTTGCTCACCAGGAGAGAGTGGGGAGAGGACACAGGGTGGACAGTGCAGTGAGAGGACAGCTGTCGTGGTTGCCAAGTTCCCAAGCCGAGGGAACACTCCAGTCCTGCTCACTCCACCTGGCAGCATGGATGGGACCTAGGGCTGCAAAGACTGGAGAGAAAGCCTATCTGTGGGACACAGAATGGATTCTGGTCCCAGGAAAGAGTGTTTGCTCAAGCAGCACACCAGAAGTCACTCTACCACAGCTCATGCCCCATGTATGCTGAGAGAGTTCACACAAGCCCCACCTGCCCTACTGTGAGGCTCCACAGCATAGCAGAGGTAGCGGAAGCTAACAGCAGTTATCAGCTGTGAGGGACAAAGGAGACTTAAACACCAGAGGCTGTATTTGAGCAAAGCAAGGGAAACAATCACAAGCACAGACAGTGCCTGAGAGACAGCTTGGACCTTTGTCTATAGTGGACAGGAGCCAAGAGTCTGTATTAACCTCCATTCCTTCAACACTCCATCTCCTCTGGGGCAAGATTCCTGCTGCTGGGAGAGGAGAAAGCTTCCACTTAAGGGGGACAGAACCAACCAGAGCCCAACCCTGAGGGCTTCAGCTCCAGCTATAAGGGACCAGATCCTATCCCCAGTAGGGCATCGAGGGCCACTGAGCAGAGGGGAAGTCCCACCTCACACACAGCTCCAGCTCTAGCCCCTGCACCTCCAGCCTCCACTCCCACAAAGATGATAGCTGCCAGCACACCTTGAGGAAAGATGTGACTTGCATCCACATCAAATCCAGCTCTCCCGTCAAAGGCACTGGACATATGCAGTCTACATAGGGATGCTCCCACATAGCAACACCCCTTCAAGACCACAGTAGGTAACTGTTTCACCTGAATTCAGAGTCAGAGAAAGTTAAGCAAAATGAAAAGTCAGGGAAACTGCTGTCAATTTGAAGAACAAGAAAAAAAACCTGAAAAATTAATGAAACAGATACAAACAATATACCATATTAAGACTTCAAAACATTGTTAATAAAAATGTTAACTAAATAGATAAACACAGTGAAATTTTCAACAGGGAATTATAAAATATAAAAAAGACCCAATCAGAAATGAAGAATTCAATAACTGAAATAAAAAGCACACTAGAGGTATTGAATAGCAGACTAAGTTAGAAGAACACATGAGTGCTCTGGAAGATAGAAAAATGGAAATCACCCAATCAGAATAGCAAAAAGAAAATTTTTTAATGAAAACAACTTAAGAAATCTATGGGAAAAAAATAAACATACTATCATATACTTTCTAGGAATTTTAGAAGGAGAAGAGAGAGAAAAGAGAATTGAAAATTTATTGGAGGAGATTATGGTTGAAAATTTCCTAAACCTAAGAAGGAAACAAATATCCAGATACAGGAATCCCAGAGCCTTCCAAACAAGATGAATCCAAACATTCACACCAAGACTTCTCATAATTAAAACAGTAAAAATTAAAGAGAGACTTTTAAAAGCAGCAAAAGAAAAACAGAATGAACATACAAGGGCATCCCCATAAAGCAATGAGTTGATTTCTCTGCAGAAACTGCAGGTCAGAAAGGAGTGACATATTTTCAAAGTACTGAAAGGGAAAAACCTGCAACCTACTATACTCTACCTAAAAAGATTATTATTTAAAAGTGAAGAAAAGATAAAGAACCTTTCAGACAAGCAAAAATGAAGAGTTCCTAATACTAAACTTACCCTAAAAGAAATGTTAAAAAGTCTTGTCTAAGAGAAAAAGAAGGAAGAATCTATAGGAAAGGGAAATCCCATTAGAAAAGGCAAATAAGCGGTCAGAACTGAGGATCAACCATTTATGTCAGTATAAAGATTAAGAAACAAAATATTACAAAAGTGATTATAACTGTGATAAACAGGAAAGGGATAAACATTAATATGTAAAATATGATATCAAGTGCACAGCATGGAAAAAGGGAGTAAAAAATACAGATCTTTAATAATGTATTTGAACTTAAATGACTACCAGTTTAAAATTTATATGTTGATCAATATATATGAACTGTATGGTAACCACAAATCAAAAACCTACAATAGATACAGAAAAACTAAAAAGAAAAGAACATTAGTATATAACTAAAGAAAAGAACAGAGCCCAAAGTCAACAGAAGAAAGGAAATAATAAAGATCAGAGAGGAAATAACTAAAATAGAGGCCAAAAATACAATAGAAAAATCAATAAAACAAGGAGTTGATTTTTTTTAAAAAAAGAAGAAACAAAATTGATAAACTTAGCCAGATTCACCAAGAAGAAAAGAGAGAGGACCCAAATAAGGAAAATAAGAAATAAAAAAGAATACTCTAAACACTTGCATGCCAATAAATTGGACAACCAATTTGGACAAATTTGGAAGAAATGGACAGATTTCTAGAAACATGAAATGCCAAGACTGAATCAAGAAGAAACATAAAATTTGAACAGTTCAATCACTAGTAGTAAAATTGAACTTTTAATTTAATAAATTTCCAAAAGAAAAAACTCCAAGGTTAGATGGCTTCACAGGGGAATTCTGTCAAACATATAAGGAAAAGCTAGTACCTGTACTCCTTAAACCATTCCAAAAATTGAAGAGGATGAAACACTACCAAATTTATTATATGAGGACACAATTACTCTGATACCAAAATCAGACAAAGACACTACAAGAAAAGAATATTGCAGGCCAGTATTTTTGATGAATACCACTGCACAGATCCTCAAGAAAATATTAGCAAACCAAATCCAACAATATATAAAAAGAATCATATAACATGATCAATTTATCCCTGGATAAATCCCAGGGATGCAAGAATGATTCACTATTCACAAAGCAATCAATGTGATAAACTACATTAACAAAAGAGAAATCATCTCAAAAGATGCAGGAAAAGCATCTGACAATATTCAACATGCATTCACAATAACACCTCTCATAAAAGTTGGTATAGAAAGAACATATATCACAATAATAAAGGCCATTTATAACAAACCTAGAGCTAACATCATGTTCAACAATGAAAAACTGAGAGCCTTTCCTCTAAATTTAGGACAAGGATGCCCATTCTTATCACTTCAATTTAATGTAATATTGAAAGTCCTAGCCACAGCAGTCAGACAAGAAAAGTAAATAAATAAAAGGCATCCAGATTGGAAGGGAAGAGGTAAATCTTTCACTCTTTGCAAGTGAAACAATACTATATATAGAAAACCCTAAAGTGTTAGTCGCTCAGTCGTGTCTGACTCTTTGCAACCCATGGACTGCCTGCCAGCCTCCTCTGTCCATGGAATTCACCAAGTAAGAATACTGGAGTGCGTAACTGTTCCCTTCTCAAGGGATCTTCCTGACCCAGGGTTCAAAACCAGGTCTGTCACATTGCAGGCAGATTCTTTACCATCTGAGCCACCAGGGCAGGTGATACAGTACTATATATAGAAAACCCTAAAGATTCCATCAACAAGCTATTAGAACTACTAAATGATTTCAGTAAAGCTGCAGGATACAAGATTAATATACAGATATCTGTCACTTTTCTACATACTAATAATGAACTATGAGAAAGAGAAAGTAAAAAAAAAAAATCAATTTAAAATTTCATCAGAAAGAATAAAATACCTTAAACTTAACCAAGAATTTAGAAGACCTGTACTCCAAAAGCTATAAAACATTGATGAAGGAAATTGAGTATGATACAAAGAAATGAAAAGATTCCCCATACTATTGGATTGGAAGAATTATTATTGTCTAAATGGCCATACTACCCCACCCCCAAAATATCTACAAATTTAATGCAATCCCTATCAAACACATGACATTTTCACACAATGAGAACAAATAATCCTAAAATTCATATGGACCCACAAAATACCCCAAATGGTCAAAGCAATCTTGAGATTAAAAGAATAAAGCTGGAGGTATCATGCTTTCTGACTTCAGACTATACTACAAAGCTATAATAATCAAAATGGCATGTAACTAGCACAAAAGCAGACACAGAGATCAATAGAGAGGCCAGAAGTAAACCCATGCATCTGTGGTCCATTAATCTACACAGAAGAGGCAAGAATGTACAGTAGAGAAAAGGTAGTCTTCAATAAGTTGTTTGGGAAAACTGCAAAGCTACATGTAAAAGAATGAAATTAGAATAGTCCCTAACACCATATGCAAAAATAAACTCAAAATGGATTAAAGATCTGAATGTAAGACCTGAAACCTTAAAACTCCTAGAAGAGATAATAAATTTAACAGTATTTCTTTGGTTCCATCTCCTAAGGCAAAAGAAATAAAAGCAAATATATAGAAGTGGGACCTAATTAAACTTAAAGCCTTTTACACAGCAAAGGAAACCATCAACAAAATGAAAAGAGAACCTACTGAATGGGAGAAAATATTTGTAAATTATATGGACAACAAGGAATTAATATCCACTGTGTACAAACAGTCCGTACAACTCAAAATCAAGAAAACAAGCAACCCACTCCAAAAATGGACAAGAGATCTAAATAGACATTTTCCCAGAGAAGATACACAGATGGCCAACAGGCACATGAAAAGATGTTCAACACTGCTAATTATTAGAGAAATGCAAATCAAAACAACAATGAGATGTCAACTCACACCTGTCAGAATGACTATCATCAAAAACATCTACAAATAACTGTTACACCAAATCAGGGAGCGTCAAGGGAGTGATAAGGGATTAAAAAACACAGACTACTATGTATAAAATAGATTAACAACAAGGATATATTGTACAGCACAGGAAGCTACAACCATTATCTTATAATTTTTAATTATAATTATCTATAAAAAATACTAAATACTATGTTGTATACCTGAAACATAATATCATAAAGCAACTATTCTTCAATTTTAAAAAAAACTATGGATTATATAGAGAAGACTTTGTCTCAAGGAGATTGTGAGATATGGAGAAGATTAGATGGGGTGGGGTTGGATTAGGAGAAAAGGATAATTAGCAGAGTTTTGAGATTAATGATTTCCATCCCACCTCCCATATTCAAATCAATTGCTAGACTCTAAAATGCAGAGGTCAAGCACTGTCTTCCATGTGCTCCCAAGCTTAGCATAGTGCCTAACTAAAAGTAGACATATAAAATATATTTATGGAATGAATAAATTCTTCTCAACCTTATGGGGGTGTCATAAATCCCTTTAGAAGTCAGATGAAATTTATGGGCTCTTTCTTTAGAAAAATGCAAATAAGTACACACACATACACACACACAATCATCTATATAATTACAGGGGGTTCAAGGACTCCCTGAAGCCCATTCAGGGTCACCAGGTTAATAAATGGTGATTAGGAGATGTGTGACACATTATTTATGTCTTGCAGATTATCCAGACTCTCTCCCATGATTTAAACTTAAAAGGAATTGTTCCGTCAAGTCCATCAAGTTTTACTAGTTGTAGAAAAGTTCTCTAGAAAAGGCATCATGAGTAGATTTTATTGTATAAGAATGTCTGTTTCTGTGGGTATACTCTCAAGTCTACTGTAGACACCTTTTCACCCAATTCATTCTCATAATCCTGACTGTTGTTTTGAAAAATTAATGAACGTTTTATATTTTTACAGAGAGTATTTTTCAGTAAAATAATAATATTATCTCACAATAATATGTAGTTGCTTTGGTAGTATACCTATGTAACACTTATACCATTAAATAAAAATGTCAATAAAAAGAATTGTCACAAATTGTGTCCAAAGAAACATTTCCAACATTTTTCTTTTGCTTTCTATGAAGTATGGCAAAAATAGCCTCTAGTTAAACATGGACATTAACACAATAGGAAGTTAATATCTGCTTACCTATTGGAAAACTATTCGGTACTTGAGTATAAGCTATGTCTACATAACATTTTGACTAAGAGGAAGTGGAAGAAGGGAAAGCATTCTTAATGAATATTTTCATATTAGTGTCTAGATACGAGTTTCTTTGCTATTCATTACTTCCCCTTCCTGAGGTTTGCTTCTGTGTTTTTAATAACCAATTTCTCATATCTACACTTAACACCCAACTTGAAACATATTCCTCAAACATGTTTTTCCTATATTGCATGGTTTTCTGAGTGCTTTATGCAGTTATATCAGTCAGAAATAATGGAAAAATCGGACGAGGTGATGGGGAATGGCAAGCTGTTATCATCATAGTTTGCACTACTCAAGTGTCTGGGAAATTTTTAGACCACTAATGCCGTTGATAGCCCTAGTGCAAGGTGTGGAATTCAATGGCAGCTATTTCGAACAGATGTAAGGAAATAGCTGAATTCATCAACCAGTTCTAGAGCTTTTGTGGCAGACTTGCTCAAATAGTGACACCCAGAACATCAACAACTAGCTTGTTAGGCTACACAGGTGTGTTTTCTTTCTAGAACCTGTAGTCTGAGTGTGAAATGGATTTGTTGATATAAACAGTCTCTGCTATACGTCAGTTCAACATATACCATTTCAGCTGATCCTTAAGACAACCACAGGAACTTGTTCCCATTTAATAAGTGAAAAGCCAGTAGCTCAATTAGGTTATTTTATTGGCCATGAACCACTTACCTATTAGATGATGACCCTGAAATTTGAGGCAGAGACGATTTGCTTCTACAAGTGCCTTGCTAAACTGCCCCTCCTGCTGAAGAATTTTAACATATATACCCTACCTCCCCTTCCAGCCCTGTTTCTAGTACATGTGTGACACTTCAGTGAGAGGAAAATTTAACTGACATTGTGATCAACCTCTCTGGAGTTGTGAACACAATATGTATAAAACAACTGGAAAAGTTCGTAGTTTTGCACATAAGTGCCTGTGCCGTCAACATCAGCAGCTTCTTTAATGCTAGCAGGCAGAAATGATCAACTATGTCTCTTTCAATGAGAATATCCATATTGTTTTCCAGTAAAAGGGTAACACATATGTGATAGACGATAACATGTTTGTTAGATGTTGGTCCATTCTTTAGTCAACCAGGGAACTTGGATTGCTCTGCTCATCCATGGAGGCAGGATCTTCTCAATATGGCCCCAGGAGACTGGGAGTGACCTTGTGTCCTCCATGGATGTGACTTTGGTCAGGGTTATGAGGCCATTGGGAAGCAGCTTCATTTGACCTTTGGGACTTTTCACACAATTGTAACATTAAAATTTCCATTGGCAGAAATGCTTTTTCTAGCATGACACGGACACTCAGAGGTTGATATTTAAGTCCGGTATAGAAAATATAACTTGAAGTTATAAATAGGCACATACTTATAACTCTCTAGGTTCACCTTCTCTAACAATCACCTTCATTTCTGCAAAACTGAAACTTTATTAAGCAACTACTTGTGCCAAGCACTATGCTGAAGTTTCCTATTGATTATTGTATTTTATTCTCTCAGTGACCCTATGGCTTTTTTAAAAAGGATCACCCCAATAATCAGAGTAGAGTGGTGTGGTTTTTGTTACAATGGTAACAATTTCTTTCTGTCAAGATAGGGTTTAAAATATAACACTCATGATTTTTGTTACCCTTCCTTCCAAGAAAAAACAAATGCTGTTTATGGGAATCTCAGTTTAATAATATCAGATGAGCAGAATTATCTTTTTTAAACTGTTAGCCTTGATCGAAGGCATTTAGATACTAAAGCCTCTCGTTCTAAGACAGTTACAACACAAAAGCAGGTCCAAGGGTTATCTGTGCATCTTACATTTTAAATCTAAATTTAAACTTACATTTCCACCAATCAGAACTCAGAGTTACTATCTCTGTTGATCACAGAAAGAGATATGTTTCTAATTAGCTAACTTTAAAGCCCTATCTTAATCACTTAGAGCATTCTTGTGCACATCTGTGCAGCAGGAGTAACTGAATTACCTCCATGGTGTGTGTGCGTCTGGGTGTGCGTGTGTGTTTAAAGCAATGCTATAACTCTGTCCAAATGCGATTCAGCACTGCTTTAAAGTTTAGAAGCAAATGTGTGCTTAGTAATGTAGTTTAAAAACTGAAACCCCCTTCTACCTTATATGTTCTTCTCTCGTAAATTGGGCTTGTGTGTGGAGGGCAGCCATTTCAAATACTGTGACACATACATCCCCAAACTTCTTCCCTCTTCTATGGGACCTAAATGAGCACCAGAGCCAGGGCCTCTCATGTGGTTTTGCTTCATCTTACAATGACATCAGTATCTTTCCATTCGCCTCATTTTTATAAAATTGTGCCCAGAATGAATGGCGATGCCAGTGAAGGAAACTGAGTCCTGGGAGTAATTTTTTATTAGACTAAATGAAGTGATATGATAAACAAGTACAACCTGACGTGACAATATGGCATAAAGCCATGATACAAAATGTTTCATTCTAGTCTTGTGAATGTTTTTTAAAGCTTTTATGCCTTTCACATGTCTTGTGTGTATATATACTGACCAGTGGAAACATAATTCGTGCTCAGATATTTACTTCTGTCAATGAATGACCAGATGGTTCTTGCCTATGTTGGAAGAGAACCATTTTGCCTATTCAGTAACTTGTAGGGACATTACATGTAACAGACTAAGCAGGATGATCCTCTGTAGCCCAAGTGAGAAACTTGCAGCTTTCTCAACTTTGTAAAGTTGGCAGAGACTCACAAATGCCTTTATTCTTATATTTTAATTGAAATAGTTTGTGTATTTTTCCTACCAAAGCATCACATGCTCAATGTGGAAAACTGTAGCGATACAGGGGAAAAAATGCTTATAAACTAATTTTTACTACTTTTTCACTTAACCACTTGGAGACTGATGGTGGTGATGAGGATATGAAGGTGACATTTATTTGAATACATACTGTTTGTCTGACACTGTGCTGAGAGCTTTACATCAATTATTTTATTTAATCCTCCCCAGAACCCGTGGATACTGGTATTAATCTCATTTCATAGTGGAGGAAGCTGAAGCCCAGAGATGTTAAGTGAATTGCCCACCATCATATAACTACTGGGTAACACAATAGCAGAACTAATTGAACCTGGGATTGCTGAACAGCTAACCCCATTAATTTCTAAGAGTTTACTAAGTCGTATATGTTTAAAATATTCCTTTTGCTTGTTTTTCAGTTGAATTTATGAAGCTTTTGATTTATTAAAATATTTTATTTTTGCACAGACAAACCTATACTTTTGTGGTTTCTAGCTTTAAGTGCCATGTTTCAAAAGGCCTTTCCTGTTCTTAGTTTATAATATGGGAAGGAGAAAAAAAAGAAGTGCTAATGATATGAGAAAAAAAGAATCACAAGCCAGAAAGCCAGGGTATCTGCCAGAGTTGTTACCAATAGGAAGGAAAAGGAAATGTGAAGGTGTGTTTGAAGGCAGTGGCAGAAGGGGATGTAAAGCTGTTCTTTCATTATAGCCACTGAGTCCAATAAGCCAGTTAAATATACTTCTTTTCATGCCTCCTACCCGTCTCTTTAAATTCCTGTAGCAGGGTCTGGACTAGGAAGAGGGACTGGAGGAAAAGAGATGAAGGCTTATTATATATCTGGTGCTACTTGAGAATCTCTTTTATTATTATTTTGAAAGTCTCTTTGAGTATCAAATGCCTTCTGTCAGGCAGTAGCCAAATGCCAGCACTTCTGTGTGGCACATGTTGTTCAGTTGCTCAGTTGTGTCTGATTCTTTGCAACCCTATGAACTGCAGCACGCCAGGCTTCCCTGTCCTTCACTATCTCCTGGAGCTTGCTCAAGCTCTTGTCCATTGAGTCGGTGATGCCATCCAACCATCTCGTCCTCTGTCATCCCCTTCTCCTGCCTTCACTCTTGCCCAGCTTCAGGGTCTTTTCTAATGAGTCAGCTCTTCACATCAGATGGCCAAAGTATTTGGAGCTTTGGCTTCAGCATCAGTCCTTCCAATGAATATTCAGGACTGATTTCCTTTTCAGACTCTCCTGTGGAGACCTCTCACCCAGATATTTCCTATCATACAGGAAACCCTCCCTGGATGATCTCTAATCACTTCCTTCTCTCAGCTCTGATTCCCACAAGAATGTCCTTTGCACTGAAGGAGCCTTCCTAAGCATGGTCCTTTCAATATTGTGCATGACTCCCCTCCACTTGAACCACAGGGAGAAGAAGATCAGGTACTTTTTCCCTCAAAATGGTAAAAATGGAGGCTGCCTGCATTGCTGCCCTTTCTCCTCACCTTTCCCTGTGGACAACTTCATACAGCCTCCTACCTTTAAAATCTTGAAGTCCAGGCTCTCATCGGGGTCAGTGTCCCACATTTTATGGGGCATGCATTAGATTCTCCAAGAGCTCTTTTCTGGGAGCAAGAGGAGGCAAGCTTTTGAATTCTGGCAGCTTGGCAATCATATTTTGGGGAAAGAGATGCCAGCCTTTCCTTCTGGTTACCATTCCAAGTCTCCATAGGAGGTCCTCATGGAGCACACCTACTCCTGTGAATTTTCTCCTCTTACTTTCACTGTTAAAGAATTATCTGTAAGAGTGATGGGGCCAATATTTTTACCTTTAGCAAGTCCTGGGGAAATATGGCAGCACCTCTTTAGCATTCATAGATATTAATCCTCAGTGTTAGGACCTCAGCTGAAACACCAAGATGATAGGAAAAGCCCCACTCTACATCATACAATATAGAGTTATTTTTGTGTTGTGGAGATAGATATCATGTGATAGAAAGTTTCTAATTTTTTATTCAGAATGGATTTTCAGTTATCACAGATGTTTTTTGATTAGTATATTACTTTAAAAAAAATAGTGGCCTAAGCCATCAATAAATTGGCGTACATTTCTTCTAGAGGTATATATAGCTCCATTACAATAAAATGAAAAAAATCAAACTAGTGTTCTATATTGCAAAGCTATTTCTGTGTCACAGTGTGTAGTCCTTAGAAGCAGTATTTTGTTGATCGTGGTGACAACAAATTCAATATATCTAATAATCCTGCATAGCAGGTCTTCATTCTCCTTCCTGTTGATGTG
Organism: Bos taurus; assembly: GCF_002263795.3. Classification (NCBI taxonomy): domain Eukaryota; kingdom Metazoa; phylum Chordata; class Mammalia; order Artiodactyla; family Bovidae; genus Bos; species Bos taurus. Next base: position 52,701,887 of record NC_037329.1, read on the forward strand.
ACAGCCACTCTTTAATGAAACCTTATTTTGTATACTATTTGCATTGTAGATCAGGAATGAAGAGCTGAGTTTGCTTAAGCAATAGCTGAGCTGTTTATACTTTTTATATTCTTCCATCAACAAATAATTACCCTTCAACCAACCTTACCTCTTTCTACTTCATATATGCAAACCACCCAAATAAAACATACTCAAAATCCCAAACCACACATCAGTATACGGAAACAATCAGGTCCCAGAGAAGCATAGAAGAGCTTATGCCTAACCAACCCATTCTACTTCCTTTTTCCAAGGCATTCATTCATTTAGAAAGTCTATATTGAGCAACTATTGTGCACCATAAACCTGTGAGGCAATGAAGTTTCTTTTTCTCATTTATTTACTATAGGAAAGCAAAGAATAATGCTTGTTTTAACTCCAGTTTTATAAAATTGGAATGTTATTTCTGGCTTAAAGATAATAGTTTAGTAAGACTTTGCTATGTCACTGGTTTATTGTCTGTAATTCTCTGTTAGAATACATTGACACATGATTGGTTTTAAATGGCCTTTGGCAGTCTGCTGTAGGGCCATGAGGCCCTTTGCTATCTGTACTTCCAAAATAACATGCAGTTCCTGAATAATCTGGATTTTTACTTCCTTAGAACTCAGTTATGCCCTGGCATATATTATTGAAGTGTTAAATGGGTATAAATTAGGGCATGTATTGACAGTTCGGGTAGCATATGCAGTACTCTAGAATAGCCCAGACCAATAAGATGCAGGCTGTCAATACAGCTAAATTATTACAGAATAACATTTGTAAGATTAGACGAAGTTTTTTTGTTTTATATGAGCGTTTCTCTGAATACTTAGTTTTTCTAGGGCTTTTACTATGTCTTTAAAGTATACCATCTCCACTTTTATCCATTTCAGTATTTAAGGAGATGTTTGTACATACATCTGTGTGTTTGTGACTCACAATAATGTTAGCATACACTGTGAATGAAAGAGTCTCTACTGAAAATATTTGCCCACTGTTCAAAAAAGGATATTTCAAGGTGAAGAGTAAAAACTTCTGCAAATAATGTTAAACTTTGAAATAATGTTCAGCAAGTCCTGAAAGGTGACTATGGATTGCTGTGAATTTTAAACAATTCTTCAAAAAGCTTAGAAGAGGGAAATCCGGCCATATGTTAAAATGTCTGATTTTTCTTCTAATTCTTCTTCTTATAACAGCAGAATTTTGAGTTTGAGTGGGTGCTGTATAAATATCTGCTGATTGCTTAAGGAAATATATCAGAATTTTTTTTTAAATGGTGAGTTTTTTGTATTTTTTTAAAGGAAGAATAAAACTTGGGCAAAACTTTTCTCCATTGCCTCACTTTGGTGAATTTTCAGCTCTTCCCAGGCATACTGATCATTACCAAAATGTAAATTAATCATCACTCCAATCTCTCCTTCAAACTTTCTTCTCTTCTGGTGTTTCCTGTTGAATATCTATTCTAGTGTAGCAAGTTAGAAATTAGCTCTAACAAATTACTATAAGGTTGGACCCTTAATAAGTTTAGATACTAGATCAGATCAGATCAGATCAGTCGCTCAGTCGTGTCCAACTCTTTGCGACCCCATGAATCGCAGCACGCCAGGCCTCCCTGTCCATCACCAACTCCCGGAGTTCACTGAGACTCACGTCCATCGAGTCAGTGATGCCATCCTATCATTTTGCCTTTTCATACTGTTCATGGGGTTCTCAAGGCAAGAATACTGAAGTGGTTTGCCATTCCCTTCTCCAGTGGAACTTCTGTATAAAAAAGATAAAGTAGCTCTTTGAAACAGTTAATAGCATAAAAAGTTGAAAATGTGAGAAATAAAAGGTACTATAAAAGCCTGGTGCATATTTTTGGAAGAACTAAACAGAAGTTTTATATATTCCTTAAAATTAACCAGTGGATGTGTTAAGTATTAAATGTGTAAAGAGAGAATTAGTGATCTAGAAGCTAGATCTTAAGAAATAAAACAAAATTCTGGGTATATCTAGTAAAAGTTTCAGAAGGAAAATTATAGAAAATATTAGAAGCAAAAATCAAAGAGATTTTGATAAGAAATTTCTGCTGCTGCTAAGTCGCTTCAGTCGTGTCCAACTCTGTGCGACCCCATAGACGGCAGCCCATCAGGCTCCCCCGTCCCTGGGATTCTCCAGGCAAGAACACTGGAGTGGGTTACCATTTCCTTCTCCACTGCATGAAAGTGAAAGTGAAGTCGCTCAGTCGTGTCCGACTCTTAGCGACCCCATGGACTGCAGCCTACCAGGCTCCTCCATCCATGGGATTTTCCAGGCAAGAGTACTGGAGTAGGGTGCCATTGCCTTCTCCGAAGAAATTTCTAGAGATTATCAATTAAGTCATGAATTATCAAACTAATACATATATTTGATTTTAAAAGGTTAGAGGATGCAAGAAAGATCTGTAAGATAAAGCAAATTCTTTTCCCTAGTTCATCCCACCTCAACCTCCCTCCCGCACTGAGGCTACCACTTAACAGAACTTTTGTTTTCTATCTTGCTATATTTTGATGTTGTTTGAGATATTGTCTGTTGACTTTCAACCAGAAGAAATGGTGATTTAGTTAGCTCTCTTACAGTATGAGCATACACATGGAAGCACACAGACATTTTCGCTCTCCCTAGCCTTCCAGTGTAGCTGTATCTCAACTTCTGGTTCATTAAATACTCTGCATCTATAGCATTATCACTGTATAAAGTTGTTCCCTTTTGAGCATCATTGTTTTCTGTAATGAGGTTTCCTTTCCTGAACAACTCTTCACTATTTCCTGGAGGTAAATATTGCTTTAGTTTTATTTGCTTGATTTCTGTATCATTATCACAAACCCATTCCCAGGTCTGTGACCATCACTATTTTTTTTAATATGCTCAGACACATCAGGAAGCTTATCATTTCCATTATTTTCCTTGCACACCTCCACTTGGAGGCTTAGATTCTCCTGTTCATTCTTGTTGCTCCCTGGACACTTGAGTCAACTATTCTCTGGATCCCACATTTTTCTCTTCTTTTGCTTTCTCATTCTAGTGGGGGTGTATCCACCAGTACCTCCTCAAGAAATGTATCTCAGTTCAGTCACTCAGTTGTGTCCAGTGCTTTGTGACCCCATGGACTGTAACACACCAAGCTTCCCTGTCCATCACCAACTCCTGGAGCTTGCTCAAACTCATGTCCATCAAGTCGGTGATGCTACCCAACCATCTCATCCTCTGTCGTCCCCTTCTCCTCCTGCCTTCAATCTTTACCAGCATCAGGGTCTTTTCCAATGAGTCAGTTCTTCACATCAGGTGGCCAAAGAATAGGAGTTTCAGCTTCACCATCAGTCCTTCCAATGAACACCCAGGGCTGATCTCCTTCAGAATGGACTGGTTGGATCTCCTTGCAGTCCAAGGGACTCTCAAGAGTCTTCTCCAACACCACAGTTCAAAAGCATCAATTCTTTGACACTCAGCCTTCTTTATGGTCCAACTCTCACATCCATACATGACTACTGGAAAAACCATAGCTTTGACTATACAGAACTTTGTCAGCAAAGTAATAATGTCTCTGCTTTTTAATATGCTGTTTAGATTGGTCATAGCTTTTCTTCTGTAGAGGAAGCTTAATTTCATGGTTGTAGTCACCATCTGCTGTGATTTTGGAGTCCAAGAAAATAAAGTCTGTCACTGTTTCCATTGTTTTTCCATCTATTTGCCATGAAGTGATGGGACCGGATGCTGAGTTTTCAGCCAACTTTTTTTACTCTCCTCTTTCACCTTCATCAAGAGGCTTTTTAGTTCTTCTTCACTTTCTTTAAGGGTGGTGTCTCCTGCATATATGAGGTTATTGATATTCCTCCTGGCAATCTTGATTCCAGCTTGTGCTTCATCCAGGCCAGCATTTCGCATGATGTAGTCTGCATATAAATTAAGTAAGCAGGGTGACAATATACAGCCTTGACATACTCCTTTCCCAATTTGGAACCAGTCCATTTTCATGTCCAGTTCTAACTGTTGATTCTTGACCTGCATACAGGTTTTTCAGGAATCAGGTTAGGTGGTCTGGTATTCCCATCTCTTTCAGAATTTTCCACAGTTTGTTGAGATCCACACAATCAAAGGCTTTGGTGTAGTCAGTAAAGCAGAAGTAGATGTTTTTATGAAACTCTCTTGCTTTTACTATGATCCATCAGATGTTGGCAGTTTGATCTCTGGTTTTTCTTTTCTAAATCTAGCTTGAACATCTGGAAGTTCTCAGTTCACGTACTGTTGAAGCTTGGCTTGAAGAATTTTGAACATTACTTTGCTAGCATGTTAGATGAGTACAATTATTTAGTAGTTTGAACATTCTTTGGCATTGTCTTTCTTTGGGATTAGAATGAAAACTGACCTTTTCCAGTCCTGTGGCCACTGCTGAGTTTTTAAAATTTGCTGGCGTATTGAGTGCAGCACTTTCACAGCATCATCTTTTAGGATTTTAAATAGCTGGAATTCCATCACCTCCTGTAGCTTTGTTCCTAGTAATGCTTCCTAAGGCAACACTTCACTTTGCATTCCAGGATGTCTGGCTCTAGGTGAGTGATCACACCATCATGGTTATCTGGATCGTGAAGATCTTTTTGTATAGTTTTTCTGTGTTTCTTGCACCTCTTGTTAATATCTTCAGTTTCTGTTAGATCCATAACGATTCTGTCCTTTATTGTATATGGGAGCTAAAACTTCTTAAGACCTTGCTTGTCTGAAAATGGCTTTTTCCTGCATCACGTTTAATTAATGCTTAACAGAGTTTTGAGTTTTCATTGAAAATCATTTTTCCTCAGAAGTTTGAGGTAATGTTCCATTGTTTTCTACTTTTGAACTTCCTATTGAGAAGTCTTATTCCCTTCTGTTTCTGATAACTTGGATGTGACCCATCCTGTTCACTCTCCCAGAAGGTATTGGGTTTTTTTTTTTTTTTCAACTCCAGATTTTCTGAAATTCCATAATGATTCTATATGAATTGGATTTTTGTTATTTTCTTTTTTTTGTTTTTAATTTTTCTTCCCCATGATTTTCTCAGTATGCATGTTCTGCAATGCCTCTTCATCATTATTGAACCTAAGATTGACCTTATTTTGTTATCTCTTTTCCTATTATCTTCTTTATTTTTGTTTTGCTTTCTGTAAGATTTCCTCAACTTTATCTTCTAACTCTTCTGTTGATTTTTTTTCAGTTATGATATTTTAATTTGCAAGCACTCTTTCTTATTCTTAAATATACTTTCTTATTGCATCCTATTTCTCCCACCATAGATGCAAAAATCCTTATTTTATCATTATGGATATAATAGGATTTTTAAAAAGTGTTCTTCTTCTGTCCATGTCTCAGTTTCTGCTAAGTTCCTCTTTTTGATTTGTTTGCTTTATCATATTAACTTTATGTTAAAAATTTCCCCCAAATATCTAACGGTCCATGTCTCTCCACTCATATTTGAGGTGAGACCTTGAAAAATGATTAGAATTTCAGAGACAGGACTTACTGACCAGTGACCTTCCTCCTAGGAATTCACATGTTTTATTGTGGCATGTCCACATGTCAGTGTTGCTAGGTCAGCCCAGTTAGTTTCCAGAAAGATTACTATAACTTCCTGGAAGGAGAATCTCCAGCTATCTGGGTACCAGATATGCAAAGGGTGCTGGAGAAGCATCATTAATAAATCAACATCCTTTCATTTCATTTCCCTCACCCTTGCCTTTACCCTTGCCTGGGGTCTGTGGTTCAGATCATCCAGTGAGGAAGTGTTTCTGCAGCTAAGGAGGAAGTTTGGGAAGAAGAGAGCCCGCTCGGCTGCATGGGCTTTGGGAGACTATCAGAGGGCTTGAGTGCATTTTATATAGAATTGCTACCGCTCCTGTTTTCAGTTCTGCTCTGCAACTGCACCTCCAGGGGCACATGGTTTGTCCAATTCCTGAGCCTTCCAGGAATTGGAAGGATAGAGTTTCTCTGGAGCAAATGAGCTTCTATTTCTTAGCCAACACCACGTACACAAGCAAAATCACCCGCACTTACTAACGTTTTCTGCCTCCGCTCTGCTTCAACACCACTTATCCATCTGCTTTCCATCTCTCAGAATCTTCTATTGTCATCCTTCTCAGTTATTCTTGTTGTCCCTAAGAGTCCCTGCCTGTCTTAAAATTCTCGTACCATTATTTCATTAGAAATTCAAAGTCAGGGGGATTTAAAAGTGATGTTCGTCCTGTCATGTCTTCCCCAGCACAGTCTTCACACTGCAGCCAGCATTTTTATTCAGACCCAGGCTGATTAGAAACTTGTCAAATGGCTATAAACCTCTTACTTATTAAGGGCAGAAAGGCCTTCCCCTGGTTATTTCTGTAGCCGCATTTCGCATTTCTGTTCTTCTCCTCCCCTACCTTTACCCCTATCTGCACCCACTCAATGCTCTGGCTATATATATGTGTGTGTGTGTGTGTGTGTGTATACATTTTTTTTTTTTTTTTACCCCTGTGCTAAGTTGCTTTTGGTCATGTCCAATTCTTTGCAACCCCATGGACTGTAGCCCACCAGGCTCCCCCATCCATGGGATTCTCCAGGCAAGAAAAGTGGAGCGGGTTGCCATTTCTTTCTATATTTTTACCCCTGTACTATGTTTTATTCCCAGACTCTTTGCATGTGCTATTGTTCATAACACAACTCACCACTTAGATTCACACTTGACTACACTGTAATCATCATAGAGGTCTCAGCTGAAAGATCACCTTCTCTAGAGAGCCTTACATGGTGTTACCCCCACCTTAGACCTGGGTTCTCATCAACATAATATCTAATTCTACCCTGATTGGAGCACCGACTCCATTGGGTGTTCCATGAGGACATCTTGGCTATTTGCCTTGCACATAGTTCAGTTCAGTCACTCAGTTGTGTCCGACTCTTTGCAACCCCATGGACTGCAGCATGCCAGGCTTCCCTGCCCATCACAAACTACCAGAGTTTACTCAAACTCATGTCCACTGAGTTGGTGATGCCATTTAACCATCTCATCCTCTGTCGTCCCCTTCTCCTCCTGCCCTCAATCTTTCCCAGCATCGGGGTCTTTTCCAGTGAGTCAGTTCTTCACATCAGGTGGCCAAAGAATAGGAGTTTCAGCTTCAGCATCAGTCCTTCCAATGAATATTCAGGACTGATTTCCTTTAGGATGGACTGGTTGGATCTCCTTGCAGTCCAAGGGACTCTCAAGAGTCTTCTCCAACACCACAGTTCAAAAGCATCAATTCTTTGATGCTTAGCTTTCTTTATAGTCCAATTCTCACATCCATACATGACTACTGGAAAAACCATTGCTTTGACTAGACGGACTTTTGTTGGCAAAGTAATGTCTCTGCTTTTTAATATGCGGTCTAGGTTGGTTATAACTTTCCTTCCAAGAAACAAGTTTCTTTTAATTTCATGGCTGCAGTCACCATCTGCAGTGATTTTGGAGCCTCAACAAAAAATAAAGTCTGTCACTGTTTCCACTGTTTCCCCATCTATTTGCCATGAAGTGATGGGACCGAATGCCATGATCTTAGCTTTCTGAGTGTTGAGTTTTAAGCCAACTTTTCACTCTCGTCTTTCACTTTAATCAAGAGGCTCTTCAGTTCTTTGCTTTCTGCCATAAGGGTGGTGTTATCTGCATATTTGAGGTTATTGATATTTCCCCCAGCAGTTTTGATTCCAGCTTGTGCTTCATCCAGCCCAGCATTTCTCATGATGTACTCTGCATATAAGCAGGGTGACAATATACATCCTTCATGTACTCCTTTCCCGATTTGGAACGAGTCTGTTGTTCCACGTCCAGTCCTAACTGTTGCTTCCTGACCTGCATACAGATTGCTTTTTCGATGATCCAACAGTTGTTGGCAATTTGATCTCTGATTCCTCTGCCTCAGTTCATGTACTGTTGAAGCCTGGCTTGGAGAATTTTGAGCATTACTTTGCTAGCGTGTGAGATGAGTGCAATTGTGCAGTAGTTTGAGCATTCTTTGGCATTGCCTTTCTTTGGGATTGGAATAAAAACTGTCCTTTTCCAGTCCTGTGGCCACTGCTGAGTTTTCCAAATTTGCTGGCATATTGAGTGCAGCACTTTCACAGCATCATATTTTCCACATAGTAGGCATTCCGATTTGTTTAAATGTTGAATGAGGTTTTTTGTTCTGACCTTTTTCACTCAGTATTTTCACTGACTGTTTAAGTCTTTCTTTACCTTCAAGCCTTGGTTATATTCTAGTAACAGTTTACCCATCTGTTATATTTTTACAACCTCTTTTCCAAACTTAGAAATACTGCAAAGTATAGAAAACCTGAAGAAAGTGGAAGTGCTTATACACTCACTTTGTACATTTAAAGACTTTATTTCAGATGTAAAATTAACAAAATTATATCTTCAAATATTAGTTCAGAATAAAGACAGTTTTCGTTTTTTTTGTGTGTGGCTTAAAAATTTTAGACAACAGTACAACCAGAACTTGAAGTGAATCAGTACTTAGTGCTGTAGCATTTAATGTGGTAGCAAAACAAAGTGGTGGGGAACGGGGTGTGCTGGAAGTTGGATTTTCTGGTAATTTTGATTTATTCAGGTTGTGGGTAGGCAAATGAAAAAGGGGAAAAAAAAAAAAAGAACTGGATTTTTGATGCCCATCTGTTCATGCTTCAGAGACCTGGAAACTGATGTTTTAAATTTCCTGGTTTTAGTTTTCTGGTTTATGCAGCTTTAAGAAGGGGAAAGATGAAAACTCTCAGTTAGAAAAATGAAGAAATAAAAGGAAGGACAAGGAAAAGCTTAAGGTAGAAAAAACGAAACAAATAATATGAAGGGAGGAATATATTTGATTTATAACATTGAGCCTTTTTGTAATTAATGTGCCTCTAGGCAGAGAACAAATCTTTGATTAGTATACAAATGAAAATAAGGTAACATATTAAAATGCCTGCCTTAAATGGATGGCTAGGTGTAAACTTGTGAGGGTTAACAAGAAAAATGCATCTTGAAAAAGGCATGGATCTCAGATTTTGTAAGTAGTTTAACTGTGAAAGGGCCAGTTGAGTCAAAAACTGGACTTCTTAGAACATTGTCTCTTTAGTAACCATAACAACAAAGTGATGATGATCTTCATTATTATCAAAAATAAAAAATGATAGTATTTACTGAGCTCTTACTAGGTGCCACACAACGTGGAAAACAGAACTGCACAGCAGCATTGTTACTAACCCCATTGTACGGGTTGGGTAGCTGGCTGAGAGAAAGCTCTTTCCGCAAGGCAGCCAATAAGTGGCAGAGTCCTGAATTTAAAGCTATGTGACATACCTAGAGGCCTGCCTGATCCAGTGTACCTTTTTGCCTCCTTATAAGATAATCAATAAATTAGATTAGAAATTTGATCCTCCTACTTCCCTGAGAAGTTTAGGGGACTGGTCTCATTCTCACTGAATATATGGGAAAACCCAGGTTTAAAGAGATTAAGTAAATATCTTCACAACTGAACAAACTGTTAAGAAAAATTCTCTCCTAAACTCAATTTTCTATACTTTTAAAATTTATTTTAGTAAAAAAAGTAAATGAAAAGGAACATTTTTGTTTCACAAGAAAATTCACACCTTTTCTTCTTTTCGTCCCCTAGATTCTCTTACCAGTTTTGATGGTCAGCCCTCTCTTCTTGTACAGTATTCTTTTGTTGTCACTCTCTGTCAACATGGATGTGGTACCTCCAACTCCATCGTTTTCCTGGTACTCTGTTCAGGAAATTTCGCTCATCTCAGTATTGACTCTCTCTCCTCTTTTCCAAAATAATGTCTCATTGTATTCATCATCTAGGGTTGCCATAACAAAATGCCATAGACTTGGTGGTTTAAACAACAAAACTTATTTTACAATTCTGGAGGCTGGAGGTCTGAGATGAGAGTGCTAGAATAGCCAGTTCTGAGGAGAGCTGTCTTACAGACTTGCAGGATGGCTGCCTTCTGGCTGCATCCTCACATGTGGCAGGGGGAGAGAAAGAGATCTCTTCCTCTACTTTTAGGCCACATAGTCCTATTGGATTATGGCACAATCCTTATGACCTTATTTAACTCTCAGTTCAGTTCAGTTGCTCAGTCGTGTCCAACTCTTTGCGACCCCATGAATCGCAGCACGCCAGGCCTCCCTATCCATCACCAACTCCCAGAGTTCACTCAGACTCATGACCATCGAGTCGGTGATGCCATCCAGCCATCTCATCCTCTTGTCGTCCCCTTCTCCTCTTGCCCCCAGTCCCTCCCGGCATCAGAGTCTTTTCCAATGAGTCAACTCTTCGCATGAGGTGGCCAAAGTATTGGAGTTTCAGCTTCAGCATCAGTCCTTCCAAAGAACACCTGGGACTGATCTCCTTTAGAATGGACTGGTTGGATCTCCTTACTGTCCAAGGGACTCTCAAGAGTCTTCTCCAATACCACAGTTCCAAAGCATCAATTCTTCTGCTCTCAGCTTTCTTCACAGTCCAACTCTCAAATCCATACATGACCACTGGAAAAACCATAGCCTTGACTAGACGGACCTTTGTTGGCAAAGTAATATCTCTGCTTTTGAATATGCTATCTAGTTTGATCATAACTTTCCTTCCAAGGAGTAAGCATCTTTCAATTTCATGGCTGCAGTCACCATCTGCAGTGATTTTGGAGCCCAAAAAATAAAGTCTGACACTGTTTCCACTGTTTCCCCATCTGTTTCTTGCCTCCTAAAGAGGGGCTTCTGCAATGGCCCAGCGGTAAAGAATGCACCTGTAATGCAGAAGCCGCAAGAGGCACAGGTTCGACCCCTGGCTTGGGAAGATCCCCTGGAGGAGGGTATGGCAACCCACTTCAGTATTCTTGCCTGGAGAATCTTATGGACAGAGGAGCCTGGCAGGCTACAGTTCATGGGGTTACGAAGAGTTGGACACGAGTGAAGGAACTTAGCATGCACACACACCTAAGGACTCTATCTCCAAACTTAGTCACATTCACAGTTAGGTCTTCAACATGTGAATTTTAAGGGAACACATTTCAGTCCATAGCACCCATGAAATGATACCGTGTTGTAATGGAAACTCTCCAGTTGGAATCTGCCATAAAGGAATTCTTATTTTGCCCGGAAAGAAGGAAGTGATCCTTTCTTCAATACGAGCACATTTTACTGTCTTGCTTTCAACTTCCAAATAATGGCTTCCAAAAAAATCTGTGGAATAGGAAACGTAATTAGAGATCATTTTTAGAGTTTTCCTTCAATGCTTTATTGATGCTATAGAAGATACAGATTCCCAGAGTAATGTGAACATGTACTGGCTAACAAGGTTAATCCATACAAAGCAACTTGCTGGGTCTATGTAGAACAGCCTCTTCCTCTTCCTTGAAAAAAATTGCTTCATATTCACTTTTGGGAACTCATTTTTTTATACTATCATTAAATTAAGTGGGGTAAATGAATAGATGCTTTTAAAACTTCACTTCTGAGTTATTAATGAAACAAATGATGAGCAAATTGTTATGTTTAAATGGAAAACTTATATCATGTTAGTAGTGGAATCAGTAAATACAATTTAGTTTAAGGATGATATGGATAGTTTTCAATCTCTGTGGCTGAGAGACCAAAATAAGTATTAAATATCACTATGTATGCTATAAAAGCTTTGTAAATATAGACACAACCTCTTGCTCATACAAGGAGCTCAGATATTTGTCGAATGAATATTTGCTAGCTGATTCAACACAGTGACTCATTTCCTAACTGGGAAAACCCAGTGTTACCGAAGATGGCCTTAGGAATAACTCCCTAAGTATGGATGTTACATAAAGTGCAAAGAAAGCGGAACTTTGACTTACTTAGCTCATCTACACCTTAATACTAACTCTCTTTTAAATTTCTCAAGAAATTTGCAAAACCATGTGTTATCCCATTTCATAGATTAGAAAATTGAGCTTCAGAGACATTACGTGATATGTATAAATTCACAGATATAGGAAATGCCAATGCAGTCCTTTGTACCAATACCACCTGAGTTCTCCCCTCTTCAACATACCCATTGATTGAATGGACTTACTTTAAGGTGCTTCACAGAGATTTCTCCACCTATCCTCCCAAAAGAATCTTTCTCATAGGCTTACTGTGGTACCTAAAATCATCCCATTTGTAATTAGTTCCCTTCAGTTAAGGTATTGCAAAGGTGTAAGGTGTAATGTATTGAGCAGGGAAGGTGATTAATACATTGTGGGAATTTAAGGTTAGTTTCCAGAAGACCAAGAGTGAAGAGCACAGCAGGATTCAGGGTAGATCCAAAGTGGGACTTAGTTCCAGGATAGGCTGCAAAGGGATGCATGGTAATAGGAGGAGGGGAGGACCTGGGTAGTTGGAAAGTAGTATTAAGATCTTAGGGAGTTAACCACCAGTGGGTGGAGCACGATTAAAGAAGAGACAGGAAAATAAAGCTGCACTATCTGCAGTTTAGCCTAACTGTGTTGTTTGTTAACTGTGTTGAATTACTTCAGTAAACCTTGTGTATTGAGGTTTTGTTGTTCTTTGCACTTTTTGGTGAGGAACGTGAGTCATGAAAAGTAAGTATGCATATGTTCACAAGGATGGCTCTGGATTTGATAAACATGGGTTGTGGCAACATGCAGGATAGCTTTTTCTAATCTCACACATTGATAAGGACCTTAAGTTTTCAGTATGGGAAGAGTATGTCATAAAGAGATTTTATAAAATTGCATTAAAAAAAAAAACTGTTCATACCAGTAGGCAGTTATATTATCAATGTATACAATCTAAAATGCTTTGGAATTAAGAGAGATTGACATATACACATACATATTTCCTAAAGGAGTTCAGTCCTGAGTATTCATTGGAAGGACTGATGTTGAAGCTGAAACTCCAATACTGTGGCCACCTGATGCGAAGAACTGACTCATTTGAAAAGACCCTGATGCTGGGAAAGATTGGGGGCAGGAGGAGAAGGGGATGAGAGAGGATGAGATGGTTGGATGGCATCACCGATTCAATGGATATGAGTTGAATAAACTCCAGGAGTTGGTGATGGACAGGGAGGCCTGTTGTGCTGCAGTCCATGGGGTTGCAAAGAGTCGGACACGACTGAGCGACTGAACTGAACTGACATATACACACTACTCTATATAAAACAGATAACTAACAAGGACCTACTGTATAGCACAAGAAACTCTACTTAATATTCTGTGGTGACCTATATGGGAAAAGAATCTAAAAACGAGTGAATATATGTGTATGTACAACTGATTCACTTCTCTGTATACTTGAAATGAACACAACATTGTAAATAAACTATACTCTGATAAGAATTTTTAAATAAGAGAATGAGGAGTTGAGGCATAATAATTTAAGTTAATTAATACTAATTACATAAACTGTGTTGCCAGAAGAAGCCATGTAAATTAATGGTATAAATAAGGTAAAGGGGAATGGATTAGATTTTCAGAAATAATTCTTAGAAATGCTGGTTAAAAAAAAGTATAAAAGAAATAGACTCATGGGAACAGAACTGTCTTTTTTTTATGATATTCATATATGCCAACTATCTAAAGGACAGACATCAGAAAATGATGGACCTTAAACAACAGAGGAAGCTGAAACTTCTCTTTTTGGCAGCCTTCAAGAGAAGATGCTGTCTTGACTAAATGTGTCATATCCGGGACCATACACGGATAATGAGGCCAGTCTGATAACCATAAATATGCTTTCAGTTTCAGCTTGCATTTCTCAGACTAACAAGTAGAGTTTGCTTGTTAATTTTAACTGAGGTTGGTTTCTATGGATCGTGTTTTCCTATCTTGTCAGAAAACAGATTCTTCGTAGTCCAAGCAAGACACTCTTGCTCAGTATCCTTTCAGACTGATGTCAGTGTTGCACGTTGGCTTTGAAAATTTGCACCATGGGAGTTGAAATTTGGTTCAGGCACAGAACTTTAGCATCTAAATGACACAGCCCAGGGACTTCCCTGATGGTCCAGTGGCTAAGACTCCACGCTTCCAATGCAGGGGGCGCAGGTTCCATCCCTGGTCAGGGAACTAGATCCCACATGCCTCAGTGAAGATCAAAGATCCCGAGTGCTGCCACTAAGACCAGGCACATCCAAATAAATAAATAAAAATAAATTCAAAATCAAAAAAAATAAATGACGTGGCCTAACCAGCCATGGTGGTGTTGGATGGCTGTTCCCCCAAAGCATTTATGCTATGTGCATGTGGATTGTGACTGACTCATGTGTGATTCAAATTTGTTCAAATTATGTTCTGCCAGGAGTTTCTTGTTGAAACCGCCTTCGTCGACATGTGCCATCTATTTTATGAATATTAGCCCTTAGCCATCTCCAGTAAAGAAGAGCAGCCATCCTACAACCAAATACCAAACACAAATCTTTTTGTTTAATGTTGTGGTCTTCAAACATCTAGTTTTAATTATGATAGACTTCCTTGTTTGTGATTCCTTTATTTAGTGAAGATAGGGTGGCAAAAAGTATAGGGGGTGTGCGTGTACACATGAGAATGTGAGATTAAGATCTTTACTTTTATATTTTATAGGTTTATATAAATCTGCTTACCATATAAGTGATATATTGGATACATGTGGGCAACATGATTTTTTAATTATCTTTGATATTTGCTTATGTGGCTAAATTCTAAAAATGTTAATTTTGTAATTAATTTCCAACACATTGTTTGGAAACAGTGAATAGTTTCTGTGATAAATCACCCATCAACTTTTTGTTATAAATCACCCAATCACTGAAGTGCCTGGATTTGTCTTCCCAGTTGGTTTTGGAAAAATTATTTTTGATTCCTGTTTCCTTTCTCTTCAAGTCTCAATTATGGTTCCTATCCAGGAATCCACAGAAATTGCTGTGATAAAATCAAGCGATGTATATTTTTTTCTGCTGTCATCCATATTAGCCTTGAACCATGTCTTTTTCTGTTACTTTTTTCACAAGTTTTCCTGGTATCTTCAGACTTCCTTTTCTCTATTGATGTGTGGCCTTGGTGTATGACTTTTGGGCTCAGTTTCACCATTTGGAGCAGAAATGAATTTTCCCCCTCCTTCTGCCATCCCTACTCTGTAAAATATGCCATCACCCATCTGGTTTCCCATGCTTTTTGACTCAAGCTATGTACCACCTAGGGTCTCAAGAACTATTTGCCAGGGTATCTTTTATTGAATGTTAATTCTTAAGGTGCTTCTTTGTGTGTATGCAGTGGGGGATTGTCCTTGTTTCATTGAGTGCTAAGTTTGGGAAACAGTAAATATAGTATTTGTATAACATAATAGATATTAAATAAATATTTATTGAATGAAAAGAATGAATGAATGAATCAACATATTTACTGTACATACTAGCATGTGCTTTGGGAAGTTCTGTAGTAAAGAAATGTCTAACTTTATTTAACCCAGCATATCCTAAACTTGATCTCTCACAAACCCTTCTCTAGGGTAATACACATGTTCCCATGAAACTCGTGATGAACACATCATACCTTATGAGACTTTAGCCTAGAGAGGTGGCCACAGCGCTCTCTCACCCAGCTTGAGCGACATGGACACATGCTGGGCTTCTTCATTATCCTTTCCCCTTGTCTGCCCCACAGGCCTGCCAGTTTCCTTATTCCAGTTGCTAAGGCTCTCCTCTTTCTTCATTACCTTGTATTTGGAATAATCCTTGATCAGTTATGCTATCTCTCTGTTTATTTAATCATTCACTCATTTGCATCATTTTTTTTCTCACACGCTATTTTCCAGATTTGCTTTGAGAAGCATGACTTAATCATCTGTCTTGTGGACTCTTATCTGTGGGTATTAATTTATGAGATTCTATAAGTTGAACTTACGTAGTAAGTACTTTTTATTGAAATCTCTCAGAAAGACATTTGTAAACAATATAGTCCACATGACATACTTTTCTTCCATGACATGCTCTTCAGCAACACAGAATCAGTCTTAATGTCCTCACTTGACTTGACTTGCTTCATTTTATTGCCTTCTCCCCAATTATCTCTGTTAGTCAGCTAAACATAAACTAGCTTCTCAACTTCAGCAGAAATTAGCTAAGGAGCCTAGAGCATTTCCTTTGCTTACCCTTAATCTAGCATCAACTTAGAAAGTGAAAGTGAAGTCGCTCAGTCGTGTCCAACTCTTTGCGACCCGTGGACTGTATTGTAGCCCACCAAACTCCTCCGTCCATGGGATTCTCCAGGCAAGAATACTGGAGTGGGTTGCCATTTCCTTCTCCAGGGGATCTTCCCGACTCAGGGATCAAACCCAGGTCTCCCACATTGCAGGCAGATGCTTTAATCTCTGCGCCACCAGGGCATCAACTTAAGGTCCTCTCAAATCTTATGTTTTAAGACTAACCTGAATAACACATTTGGCCATTCCTACAGGTTCAGTGCTAGGTTCGTATGTTTGGTTATAGGTGGTACAAGGAAACAATCAAATTTAGGTCTCAGTTCAGTTCAGTTCAGTCGCTCAGTCATGTCCGACTCTTTGCGACCCCATGAATCGCAGCACGCCAGGCCTCCCTGTCCATCACCAACTGCCTGAGTTCACCCAGACTCACGTCCATCGAGTCAGTGATGCCATCCAGCCATCTCATCCTCTGTCGTCCCCTTCTCCTCCTGCCCCCAATCCCTCCCAGCATCAGAGTCTTTTCCAATGAGTCAACCCTTCACATGAGGTGGCCAAAGTACTTATTCCAACTATGTCTTTAAACATCCCTCAACACAGTATTGGGTTTTTTGTTAGTGCCTCTAGACCTAAACTGGGGGACAGAAGTTGGGAAGGATAGGCAGCAAAAACGAGGTTCTACTTCTGTTTCAGAGAAGGCAATGGCACCCCACTCCAGTACTCTTGCCTGGGAAATCCCATGGACGGAGGAGCCTGGTAGGCTACAGTCCGTGGGGTCACTAAGAGTCGGACACGACTGAGCGACTTCACTTTCATTTTTCACTTTCATGCATTAGAGAAGGAAATGGCAACCCACTCCAGTGTTCTTGTCTGGAGAATCCCAGGGACAGAGGAGCCTGGTGGGCTTCCGTCTATTGGGTCGCACAGAGTCGGACACGACTGATGCGACTTAGCAGCAGCAGCAGCAACTTCTGTTTCAAAGATTCGCTATTGGTTGGAAAAAAATTGGGGGTGGGGTCCCATAGCTAATAACAGATTGGAAACAACTGCAGTAATCAGAATCTTTCTAAAAGTTAAAAAAAAAAGTTGAGTAGGTCTTCTGAGAGATTTGGAAAGAGAAAGGACATTCTGTGAGTTAGGTGGGCAGTAACCTAGACAGCATATTAAAAAGCAGAGACATTACTTTGTCAACAAAGGTCTGTCTAGTCAAGGCTATGATTTTTCCAGTACTTCGTGTATGAATGTGAGTGTTGGACTATAAAGAAAGCTGAGCACTGAATAATTGATGCTTTTGAACTGTGGTATTGGAGAAGACTGTTGAGAGTCCCTTGGACTGCAAGGAGATCCAACCAGTCCATCCTGAAGATCATTCGTGGGTGTTCAATGGAAGGACTGATGTTGAAGCTCAAACTTTAATACTTTGGCCACCTGATGTGAAGAGCTGACTCATTTGAAAAGACCCTGATGCTGGGCAAGATTGAAGGCAGGAGGAGAAGGGGACGACAGAGGATGAGATGGTTGGATGGCATCACCGACTCAGTGGACATGGGTTTGGGTAGACTCCGAAGTTGGTGATGGACAGAGAGGCCTGGCATGCTGCAGTCCATGGGGTCGCAAAGAGTCAGACACAACTGAGCAACTAAACTGAACTGAACGGAACGTTTCTTTAAGAAAAATTGGAGGTGGGTGGGGAATTTTCCTGGAGGTCCAGTAGTTATGGCTTCACTTTCTAAGGTATGGGGTGCAAGTTTGATCCCTAGTTGGGGAGCTAAGATCCCACATGCCTCGCAGCCAAAAAAAGCCAAGACATAAAACCATATTGTAAAAAATTCAATAAAGACTTTGTGAAAAATCAGGGGGATGATAAAATGGCAAACCTGGCATATGCTCTAGAAGGCAGCTCCCTGGTTTTCTTCTTTCCTTTCTCCTCTTCCCTTCTTACCTCAGTACCTCTCCTCTTCTCATTAGCACCTCCACCAGAGTTGGAGCTGGGGAGAAGAAAGGAACTGTTCAGACATGTGCCTATTTGCATAGTTACTTCATTAAGTTCCCGCCAGGATAGTACAAACATTCTGTCCACTTCTATAAAAAAGCCAGTATCACCCCATCAGTAAGGTATTATTTTCTCTTTTAGCATAGAGCCATTTATTGCCAGCTTTCTCTTAAACTGTACATTACAAATAGCATCTGATTAAGAACATTCTGGATGGGTTAATTAGTGTGGTGACTATTATTAAGCAAACTGCTTGTTAGTATTATGCCTATTTGATCTTGGTATTGATGTGAAGTAATTGACCATAGAGCTACATTTAGAAAAGCTGAAATAAAGTTTTTTGATTTCTATTATGGCAATAAATTGTTTATATTAAACATGTCTAAAAATATGAGCTTCATGGCACAGAGAATCAGAATAGACTGTGTGGGATGGTAGATGAGGATTGTTTTGTTTTATTTTTTTAGAAACAGTAATATGTTTGTCCAGCTTGCTTCAAGACCAGCTCTGCTAAAACAAAGTAGTAAAAAATTATTTCTGCTTACTGCTGCAGAGTATATGAAAACTAAAGCAGTTTTAGCCTCACTCACCTAAAGGACATATTCCCTTTCAGATTTAGACAATTGTCTAAATACTTCTTTGGCTAACAATCACTCTAAATAGATTATTAAAGAAAAATATGAGAAGATATAGTCAACGAGGAAAGCATACATGTAACCACCTTGTTTCAAGTACTGGATTATTACTTATATTATTTATTGGTATTTTGTCCAGTTCTATTATGAAGTTTCCCCAGCTATAGCATTTCCATAGGGAATTTATTCCATGAGCTAATAATTTACACCATCAGGGACTTTTTCTTGAAATTCAGCTTAAATTTTCCCATTCTTAATTTCATCTCATTACTCCTAGTTATACCCCGCTGTATCCAGATAAATAATTACGCTTTTTCCTTGGAGACTCTTATTATGTACCCCTCTAGTTGTCACTTAACCAGGCTATTCATATTTAGCTCCTTTAATCTGTCCTCATAAATCAATTCTCCCATTGCCTTAATCATTATTATTGCTCTTCTAAAAACTCTCTAATTTTCAAACATATACAGTTATCAGGTACCTCTGATGAAATCAGCTTTTGCACAGTATTTCTGCGCCCACAGACTTGGTCTCTCCCTTTGCTGTAGATCATGTTCCAT
Source organism: Bos taurus (assembly GCF_002263795.3). Taxonomy (NCBI): domain Eukaryota; kingdom Metazoa; phylum Chordata; class Mammalia; order Artiodactyla; family Bovidae; genus Bos; species Bos taurus. The sequence goes on from NC_037329.1 coordinate 52,721,282, forward strand.
AGCTTAGCAGCATCAATTTGCTGGTGCAGTCAGCACACAGACTCATCTGGTCAAATTCCAGGAAATCCAAATAGTCTTTTCAGTGTGTCCTACTGCATTCAGGTTCATTTTTATTTTGTCAGTTTCATAATGTTAATAAGCTGAGTTTTGGATTTCTGTCCATATTGATATTCCGCATCTTCCCATGTCTTTATTCCCACCACCTATCAAGTTAGTCATTCACAACCTGTGTTAAGGTGGGATTCTGTTCTTCCTTGGGAACCTTTAGGAAACATGTTGAATAAAAGCAAGCCTAGCACCTTGCCCACAGCTAAATTCCTTGTCAGTTACCGATTCCCACTGTATACAACCCTGTAGCCAATCTCCCATCTCTTTTAATTTTCAGTTTTGTTCACATGCTGGCCAATGTAAATGGATGTTTTTAACAAGATGGGTCATGATACTGTTTTCTAAAATGAAGATATGTTGTTTCAGTCCCCATTGATTTTTTTTTAAATTGTGAATTCTTTGTGTACCAAGTTTGTAATTCTCTTAAAATCCTTTATAAGCTTGCCTGGTGCTCTTTATCTGACATAAACAAATAGGTTACTCCACTTGCTTTATTGTTGTTTTCCACATATGTACCTATGTTCTTTGTCTTACCATTTGTTTAGGAGAAGTTGGGGACATTGTCACAGTCATTTTTTTTTCCTTTTGTGGTGCTCAATGGAAACTTTCCTATTGATTTTTAGTTCCTTACAATCTTCCTCAGTATTTTGAATTTATTTCAGTAAGAAAGTTGGTTACTCCCCTTTTTGATATTTGGATCTATGAGATCTGAAACTCTAATTTGTATATGCCCAAGTTTCTTTCTATTTTTTAAAAATAAATGCTCTAATTTTTCATTAAAGCATTATAAAACCTAATAAAACTGAGGTTGTGACCACTGAGTTTTTAGAGATCAGTAGATAGATGAAAAAAAATTAGTACAACATTCATTATAATTCAAGAAATTTTCTTAACCTGATAATCTAAATGAGCTATTCCGAAGTCTTTTTAAAAATTAAAATGTAGTTAACTTACAATGCTGTGTTATTTTCAGGTGCACAGCAAAGTGGCTGAGTTTTAAATACGTGTGTATATGTGTGTGTGCATATATATGCACACATTAGATTCTTTTCCCATCTCTTTCATTTTAAATCAAGAATTAATGTAGTATTTTATTGGAGCATACCAAGGAGGTTAGCCCCATTCTTTGAGTTTTATCTGTCTCTATGCAATATCTGCTTCATCTGCTTATGATAGTGCATGGGTGGTGGGCAGGTAGGTGGATTATATGTATATTTAGGCGGTTTTTCCCGAAAGACCTTATGAAACAAGCACAAGCTTTTGGGATGAACACAGCATACTACAGCCAGACTAGATTTCCAGGTCGCAGCAGAACCCCCACTGGGTGTTCTGGGTGTTCGTGCTCCCTCACTTTCAGAACCAGTGATGGCCCTTCGCCGCTCCACAGTGACACTCTGACCCCTCAGCTCAGTTAAGCTCTAACTCTGCCTCTCCTCACCTCACTTGAGATAGATAGTCTTATCCAACTCTCTGGGGATGCATTAGATTCTGCACTTGCCATCTGAAACTGCTTTTTTATCAACACTGTTTTTCTCTTCTTCCCTCTCAACTTTGTAAGAAAGTTCAGTACATTCTCTTGAATAAGGTCCTCCTTCCCCTCCACAGCAAGCTGCCTGCCAATATCACAGCTTATGTTCTTTTTCTACTTCCATCTTGTAAGACTTTTCTGTTTCCTTGGGATCCTGCTCCCTTCCCTGGGCTGCTGCTGCTGCTGCTGCTAATTCGCTTCAGTCGTGTCCGACTCTGTGGGACTCCATAGACGGCAGCCCACCAGGCTCCCCCGTCCCTGGGATTCTCCAGGCAAGAAGACTGGAGTGGGTTGCCATTTCCTTCTCCAATGAGTGAAAGTGTAAAGTGAAAGTGAAGTCCTCAGTCGTGTCCAACTCTTCGCTACCCCATGGACTGCAGCCTACCAGGCTCCTCTGCCCATGGGATTTTCCAGGCAAGAGTACTGGAGTGGGGTGCCATTACCTTCTCCGCCTTCCCTGGGCAAGTACCCCCAATTGAATACTCCTGTGGACACCTGCCCCATTAAAGAGAACTTGACCTTGCCTTCCCCACTCTCCTCCTCTCTGCCCCTCTCTGCCTTGTGCTCACTCCCTAACCAGCATCTAGTTTCTGCCTCCCCCGCCATGCCCTCAACATGAACTGTCCTGGGAGGAACCAGTAATTGACTCCCTTATTGTTGTTGTTGTTGTTTAGTTACTTAGTTGCATCTGACTCTTTGCAACCCTTTGGACTGTAGCCTGCCAGGCTCCTCTGTTCATGGCATTTCCCAAGAAAGAATATTGGAGTGGGTTGTCATTTCCTTCTCAAGGGGATCCTTCCAACCCAGGGATCAAATCTATGTCTCCTGCATCTCCTGCATTGGCAGGCAGATTCTTTACCACTTAGTCACCTGGGAAACCCCTGATCTACTTCATAACAAAACCGAAATCTCCCTGTTGTTTCTGGTGCTATAGCACCTCTGTAGTGTTTTACACACACAAACCCTCTTTTTTTTTTTTTTTTTTTTAACAGTTTTAAGAGCTCCTAGTTCTTTTTCTACACATTCTTTAGGAGCTCTTAATTCACTTCAGTAGTGTGATGTTACTCTCAGCTTTCTTTCTGTTCTTCCAGATGTTCCTCGTTGCTTTCCTTGATTCTATGGTTCTTCGTCCTCACCTGGCCTTACATGCATGTGCTTGCCATTTCTTCATGTACTCTTCCATCCAGGGAAGGCGCCAAGTCTCTGGATGGACCTTAGGGCCCCTAAGGACACCTTTGTTGTCTGGCCCCAGACGGCCTCTCTAGACCTTAGACCCCAGGAGCTGGCCCCAGACTCTTTGGCTTGCATCTTAATCCTGGAAGGGTTCATTCTCTTTCACACCCTTTTCCTTTGATCGCAGGGCTCCCTCAGTTCAGAACTTCCCCTTCTCTGTCTTTCAGAATCAGTCAACTAACCCTCTTTAAGCCTTTACTGATTTCCAAATCAGAATTAATCTCTAGTTCTCAGTTTTAAGTTAGGATGTCCATTCTGGATACACTGTGTTCTACCACTGGTTAGTTGAGTGTTCTCATGCCTGTCTCCCTCTCATGTCTACCAGTTTACTCATCAGTACATGGTGAATTCCTTGGTTTCATTTTATGTGGTTGCTTCTGCCAATCAGTAACAGGCATTGAACTCTGCGTGGTGAAGTATTATGGGAAGAAAGGAGTGAGGTGGTGATGAAAAAAATATACTTCAAGAAATATTAGCAAGGTCAATTAAATAAAAATTGTGTACAGGCGCCCAGGAGTATAGAAGAGTCATGTGAGCAGAAATGCCCAGTGTTAATCGAGGAGCTCCAAGCATTTTTTTAGGTTAAAGAATAGATTTGTCTTGAAAATAAACACTGGGTCATATCATAACTGGAAAACACAAAACTCCAGAAAGACAAGGAAAGAGAGAGTGCTAAACCGTTGCTCTACTGGTATTTTTTATGATATGTGCAAGGCAGATTTTATAGCCACAGAAACTCTTTAGAAACCGTTCAAAGACAGTCTAATCTAATTTCAAACTTTTGAACTTTCTCATGATGACTACTGCTTTTTTGCACTCTTTGTAGAATTTTTGTTATATCTTTAGTTTTTTTCCTTAGTTTTTATACACCATCATCATGTCCTTACAGAAAAGTAAAGAACAAATTTTAAATAGTATTTTCACTAAAACTATACTGCATTTTCCTTTTGTAATAGATTCATGCCCAAGCACAAAGCAGCCCATTTACAGAAGATACTCAGCCTTAAAGAAAATGGTGGCAATGCTCCATCCACGGCCCTTCCTTTCCAACAGCAGCTGAGAGGTTCTGAGAATTTATTGAAGAGTTTTGATTCAAAGTCTGGACCCTGTGATGCTGCACAACAAGAAAGCCTGGGTTGCTCAGTAAGACAGGCGTCATACTTGAAAACATTCAACTCCTCAGATGATTCAAGCACACATCATGGGGAACATAAACAAAATCGGTGTGACGTTTTGGCTGAAGCTGATGATCAGCAAAGACCATTACATATTGTCTGGCCTCACAGGTGGTAAGTGTAAGACATACCAATTTAGTAAATTGTTGAACTGGTAGTAGGAAATACACTCTGATGATTGACTTAGTAGTTTGTTGCCTTGATAGCTTTAGAAAAAGATCGTTTCAACGGGGTGCCAAGGTGGCACCACTCAGTGTCCTTATAGTCATGCTTGTGTACTTAGGTTAAATTTGAATCACGTACAGCGATTTGCAGTGACTTGTTCAACAATAGCAGCTCGGTACTTCTAGGAAACCAAACCTCGTTCAAGAAGTTTCAAAGTGTAAAAATAGGATTCCATGTTTTTTATATATTCTGTTACCACAACACTGTTTTATATCTCCACATTGCTAACCAAGTATTACCATTAAAACAAAACCAATTTCCATTATTTACTTATTTGTCCAGTTTCAACTAGATGCCTTTATTTCACTTATCATAAAATATGTCAGTACACATAAAACTGTTTTCCTTCTCTCAAAAGCCTCTACATTGTGCTAAGGAAAATGCTTTCCGATAGACTCTTTTCTAAACAGAGGAAAATCAACTGCAGTGTGTAATCGCACCAAATATAAACTCATAAACTTAACCCTGGCCCCTATAAATTAGGATTTAAAGAGGTAAAATGTCCTGATAATCTTCTGGTATTAGGCATAAACATTTTAATCTAGTTTTTATTCCTCCCAGTTAGTTTAATCTGCATGTGGCCTGATTAGAGTTCACTTCCCCTACAGATTATGGTCTCTTTATTGCAGAGATGCTGGGCTGATCATTAGGTCCGATTTTCTGAGAGCAACTGTTTACAGGTGAAGTAATAAGCACACCACACCGGCCGGGCAAAGCGCCTTTGCCAAGGATTTGACTTCCAGCACATTAAAACTCCAGAAGCTCTCCCTGTTGATCTGCAGCATCTGGTACCTAAAGGGCTTTTCATCTTTGACTCTAAATGTATGAACGTAAAATTTAGGGATTGAAAGTTAATGGGGAATGTGGTTTTGAATTTGTCTGTTCAACCTCACACTTCCAGCATAGCCTTTCTAAGGGAGTGTTAACATTCATTTTTAAATCATGTTTTATTTAGAATGTGACCTTGTTCAGTGTCCTTTTGTATTATTTTCAACTGCAGTGAATCTAGATGAGATTAACCTGTTTCAAGGTAAAGTAGATCTCATGGACTCCCTCCTGAAAAGCGTTTCTTTTGGTTCTACTAACCTTGGGTTGTCTCTGAAGTAATATTTATTACGAGAAAATCGGTTTAAAAAGTTTGGTTCTGGGTTATCATACAACTGCAAAATTAAATAATTGGTAGACTCCTAGTGCAAAATAGCATCCTGATTGGGGGTGGGGGAGGGTGAGAACCACATTATCCAATACTTTGTACAAAATCAGACAGAGCTGTGTTAACAAAATTAACAACATTAAATTGAATAATCCCCTCTCTTCCTTTGTATATTTTTGCTTTAATTTAATTGCCTAAAGTAGTTGCTTAAAGAGATGCGGTATTATGTTTGTGTGCATTCTTATTGTTAAAGCTAAATTATTTTTAATTTGGAGAACAGGGGAAAAAAGCCGCATCAGCAAGAGTAAATGCCAAAATATAAAAGTAACACATTCATCCTTACGGGTAATATAGTAGAACATTGGAAACTTGGAGGTTGCCAGACACATAGCTAACATTAGGGCTAATTTTGAAAATCTAGCGTGCAGTCAATTTTACTGATGCCTGGGGACATACAAGGTAGAAGCTGACAAGAGAACTAATTTTGTTTGGGTTATTTACTGCTATGCATCATCCGCGGGTTCCCGCCTGACACACAGCTATATGAAGGGGGATATTATCACACACTAAAAATTTATGTTGACATTCGATATTTGTTCAATATGTCAGCAGTATTACTTTCATAATCAAAAGAGTAAGAAAAAGAGAAAAGAAAAGCACTTTATGCTCATATAGATATATCTTTTTAATAACCGTCTATAAGGTTAATATAGTTTACCTTTGAGAGTATACAATGAAAACAAGCAGGGTTAGGAGGGGAAATGACAGAAAGCATCAACCCGAGCTGTTTGTTTGCCATTACCTAAGCGAGCCATGTCAGCTCTCTGGCCCGCGTCTGATAGCTATTTGTTGTACAGAGAGCACAGCATAAAAAAAATATCAAACTCTTAATACTATTGTGTGCCCATAACCATCTGTCACTGCTAGCCTGGAGATGAGAGGAAGATTACGAGGAATAAACACTGAGCCGCCGAGCATTGGTAAAGCCTTCGGGCAAAAAACTCTTGTGGGGACATCAAAGACATTCTAATTCCGAGGCAGTCAAGGATTACAGTGTGTAACCTGTGCTGACAACAGATAAATGACTGGCAATATTGTGCCAGAGCTGTTGGGTCCTGCATGGAGTACTGATGATGATGATGATGATGTTATCTTGCAGAATGGACTCTGCTGGGATAATTTTATGATAAAACACTTTTTTCAAATGCCACTGGGTCTAGGCAGACATTTACTAGCTACAGGGGTAGCAATCAGTTTCTTCAAAATTTACTGTTCTAAGCCCATTAGAGTTCCAACGCAGCAAGACTCTTCAATGAGAATCTAAAACGCCTATATTTTCTTTAGGAGAATATATGCAAATGTTGCGAGCTGAACTCCTACCCTTTAGTGGTAGATGCTTTATCATCTGATTTATGTAAATTTGCTCATAAAAATACAGTTTATTTTTAATTGGTGAATATGAATTAGAAAATTAAAATTCTGGTTCAGCCTACATCAGACATTCCCAGTTACAAGCACACATTTATTTAGACCTCTTATCACGTGGGTAGAAATCGTATCATTGTCCAGTCAATACGAACTGTATTCTAAAGGCAACCATTGTTTCTACTAGAAATGACCAGGGTTGTGTTTCTTGCTCAGTTCTCTTCGTTTGAGCCTGCCCATCCGGCACTTTACAGGTTCCTGTCAGTATCATGAGCTACTTCAACTATGTGCTTGAGGAGGGTGTTTTCCTTAAGGTATCCTGCAGAATGCTCTCCAGTGTGTTGCGTTTTTGCCTTAGCCACACATGTTTTCCAGAGAGAAGGTGTTTTGGAATAAGAGAACGCATTGATGATTGCCTCCCCTGTAAACATAAAGGAGAAATAGATGCTGGAGAGAGCAACAAAATTCTTAAAGCCTGTCATTACTTTGCCTGACAAAACAAAAATAACACCCTATCCTTATCATAAAAAATATGCCCATGAAATCATGCAGTTGCAGTAGCCAACTCTCAACACGAAGGGATGCTGACCTCATTGTGTTAGTTCAACGCCGGGATCATGAATGGTCTAAAATATAGTGTTAGCCTCTAACATATCTCATACTAAGTCAACCAAATGTAGAGTCGGCTTGCTAGGATATGTATCAAAATCAAAAGTGACATTTTCTCAAAGATACATTCTGGCTTTAAATCTGTGTTAAAATGTCTGTGCATGAGAACAGGCCCTTAAATGCAATGCTTGCCCCCTCTCTTCATTCTTTCTGAATCTGAGCTTGTCAAGGATTATAGTGTGCAACCTCTGCTGACAGTAGATAAATAACTGACAGTATTTTAGCAGAGTTGCTGGGTTCTCTGCAGAGTAATTTGTTTTCTCCTTTCTACCCAGTCTTTAATGTTTTGTTATAAACATCTATAGCAAGGCACAGTTAATAGAAATGACTTATAGAGAAAGACCTGTAAAAAATAGACTGCATTGGCAAAAGTCTTTTTTTTAAGTGTTTTCTTTCCGTATATTATACAAATATTATAATATTGTACCAGGTTCCAACATTTATGTAAATATTCTTTTTATTACAATGGGCACAAAAGACACACCGCTGGAGGAACAGAAAAAACAAGTTTACAAGACATTGAAGGATAGCACTCCTGAGATTGTGGTTCTCAAACTCTCTGATCAGAAGTCCCCTTCACATTCTTAAAAATTATTGGGACCCCAGGCTTCCTTGATGGTCCAGTGGTTAAGATTCCACCTTGCAGTGCAAGGGACACGAGTTCGATCCCTGGTCCAGAAAGAGCCCACGTGCCATGAAGCAACTACACCTGTGAATCACAACTACTGAACCAACACTCTAGAGCCTGTGAGTCACAACTGCTGAAGCCCACACCTAGAGCCTGTGCTCTGCAGCGAAAGAATCCACCACAGTGAGAAGCCCACATGCCGCAGCAAAGAGTAGCCCCTGCTCACCACAACTAGGGAAACCCCAAATGCAGCAGTGAAGACCCAGAGCAGCCAAAAAATAAATAAATAAATCTTCTTTAAAAAATTATTAGAACGCCAAAGATTTTTGTTTGTTGAGCTTAGACCAATCAATAGTTACTAAATTAGAAATTTAAACTGGGAGGAAAGTTTTAAAATTGACATTGTGTCATTTAAAAGTAACAATAAAGAGCCAAATACATGTTAACATAAATAATGTATTTTTAGGAAAGTAACTATATTTTACAAAATAATAAAAAAACAGTGAAAAGAGTGAGATTATTTAACATTTTTGTAAATTTGTAACATCTGTCCAAATAGAAAAAAGTTAAATTCTTTATATTTCCTTACGTATTTGATCTGCTGCAATATGTTGTTTTGGTGGAGGTTTATGAAGAAAATTCTGCCTCACAAAGAGAGTTGGCAAAGGATAGAGTGTTTTAATGACCTATTCAGATTATTGTAGATATTCTTTTTCTGCCACTACACCTGAACTTGACAAGTAGGAGACTCTTAGAGGTTAGTCTAAAACTAGTGACTCTTCATGCTCTGTTGCTGCTGCTGCTGCTAAGTCACTTCAGTCGTGTCTGACTCTGTGAGACCCCATAGACGGCAGCCCACCAGGCTCCCCCGTCCCTGGGATTCTCCAGGCAAGAACACTGGAGTGGGTTGCCATTTCCTTCTCCAATGCATGAAAGTGAAAAGTGAAAGTGAAGTTGCTCAGTCGTGTCCGACTCTTCGAGACCCCATGGACTGCAGCCTACCAGGCTCCTCCATCCACGGGATTTTCCAGGCAAGAGTACTGGAGTGGGGTGCCATCGCCTTCTCCATCATGCTCTGTTACTTGCTGTTTAAGTAGATTTTATAGCATTCTGTGGGGCTTCCCAGGTGGCACTAGTGGTAAAGAGCCTGCCTGCCAATGCAAGAGACATAAGATACGCAGGTTTGATCCCTGGGTTGGAAAGATCCCCTGGAGAAGGGTATGGCAACCCATCCAGTATTCTTGCCTAGAAAATCCCATGGACAGAGGAGCCTGGCAAGCTATAGTCCATAGGGTCTCAAAGAGTTGGATACAACTGAAGCAACTTAGCATGCATGCATGTAGCATCCTATACTGGTTACTTGGAAAATGCAGGTTCATTGAATTATGCAGCTCTTCCAAGTATTGACACAATTCCTTATTTCAAAGAATCACATTGTTAATATCGTCACTGGTATCAGAAGAATTTTTGATTCTTAGAAAGTTGTGAACCTCACTATGTAGGTACAGTTTTTCCCAAAATTCTACTTTTTAATTAAAAACTTGAATTTATCATTGTAACAAATGTTATCAATTGCTTACCTTGAAGTGACAGGTTCATATGGCTCATATTTGAGAAAATGTCTTCCAGATACCCAAGTCCGATCAACCATGGTTTGTCTATTCATTGTTCTATTAAGTAAAATTGGCGTTTCATTAAAAAAAAAAACATAAGCAGCTACTATAGCCCACAACTCAATCATATAAATACTTTCACTTTTTTATATGGTTGTCCAAGCCAGACTTCAGCAATACATGAACCATGAACTTCCAGATGTTCAAGCTGGTTTTACAAAAGGCAGAAGGAACCAGAGATCAAGTTGCCAACATCTGCTGGATCATGGAAAAAGCAGGAGAGTTCCAGAAAAACATCTATTTCTGCTTTATTGACTATGCCAAAGCCTTTGACTGTGTGGATCACAATAAACTGTGGACAATTCTGAAAGAGATGGGAATACCAGACCACCTGACCTTCCTCTTGAGAAACCTTTATGCAGGTCAGGAAGCAACAGTTAGAACTGGACATGGAACAACAGACTGGTTCCAAATAAGAAAAGGAGTACGTCAAGGCTGCATATTGTCACCCTGCTTATTTAACTTATATGCAGAGTACATCATGAGAAACACTGGGCTGGAAGAAGCACAAGCTGGAATCAAGGTTGCCGGGAGAAATACCAATAACCTCAGATATGCAGATGACACCACCCTTATGGCAGAAAGTGAAGAGGAACTCAAAAGCCTCTTGATGAAAGTGAAAGTGGAGAGTGCAAAAGTTGGCTTACAGCTCAACATTCAGAAAACGATGATCATGGCATCTGGTCCCATCCCTTCATGGCAAATAGATGGGGAAACAGTGGAAAGAGTATCAGACTTTATTTTCTTGAGCTCCAAAATCACTGCAGATGGTGACTGCAGCCATGAAATTAAAAGACACTTACTCCTTGGAAGGAAAGTTATGACCAAACTAGATAGCATATTCAAAAGCAGAGACATTACTTTGTCAACAAAGGTCCGTCTAGTCAAGGCTATGGTTTTTCCAGTGGTCATGTATGGATGTGAGAGTTGGACTGTGAAGAAAGCTGAGCGCCAAAGAATTGATGCTTTTGAACTGTGGGTTGGAGAAAACTCTTGGAGAGTCCCTTGGAGTCTCCTCGATGCAAGGAGATCCAACCAGTCCATCCTAAAGGAGATCAGTCCTGGGTGTTCATTGGAAGGACTGATGGTGAAGCTGAAACTCCAATACTTTGGCCACCTCATGCGAAGAGTTGACTCATCAGAAAAGACCCTGATGCTGGGAGGGATCGGGGGCAGGAGGAAAAGGGGATGACAGAGGATGAGATGGCTGGATGGCATCACCAACTCAATGGACATGAGTTTGAGTGAACTCCGGGAGTTGGTGATGGACAGGGAAGCCTGGCATGCTGCAATTCATGGGGTCGCAAAGAGTCTGACACGACTGAGCAACTGAACTGAACTGAACTGAACCGAACCTTGGTATACAAAGGTGCTTTATGGGTATTTCCAATTTTATCACACAGAATATTAAAAGAAGTATCTTGAAAAGATGAAATTTAATTAAATTAGTAATTTTAATGCCTTTTTAAGCGTGTTTTTGAGTGAAACTGATGTTTTGCTCTCTTTTACTGCAAACGCAGTTGGTTAAAAATACATTGACTGGGAAACCAATACAATATTGTAAAGTAATTGTCCTTCGATTAAAAATAAATTTTTAACAACTCAACATTCATAGACTAAGAAACAAAAAAAATACAGTGACTGGGGGACTATACTGGTGCTCCAGTGGTTAAGAACACTCCTTCCAGTGCAAGGGACGTGGATTCAATCCCTGGTTGAGGAACTAAGATCCCACATGTGAGGGGGTATCTAAGCCCAAACGCGGCAGCTCCTGAGCCCACGTGCCACGAATAGAGAAGCCCACGTGCCACATCTAAGACCCAACACAGCCAAATAAATATTAAAAAAAAGAGAGAATACACTGACTGATTGCCATTGCCCTAAGGCATCAACTGTTTTACCTGTCAGTTTTTTAGTATCAAAGCAATGTTGAGACAGTGAAAAAGGCAAATTACGTCTTAGTATCATTATGAAAATAGCTTGACTTTGCAGACTCCATTAAAGGGTCTTGAATACCCCCAAGAATTCACAGACTACCCTTTGAGAACCACTGTCAAATGGAATTGATAGTGATGTATGTCTGGTATCAGTCATTGGAATTGCCTCACTTTTTTCTTGCCCTAAATGTTAATATATTAATATTAACATCCAGGTTTAGCAGTTGATAGCAAACAAGTGTTGATGATATAGAAGAAAATTTTCTCAAACCGAATATTTCTCAATGTGGGCTCAAGAATTAGGAAGCCATGAGAGAGTCCTTGGATATAAGAAATTCTGTTTTGATCCTGAAGCCTCCGTGAGTGGTTCATAACTGGGTATGTTCTAGTTGAGGAAGGTGAGGTAGAAGTGGCCTGTGATGGCAGGTGAGGAGTTTGAAATTGTTAGAGTAGCAATCGTTGTAAGTTCCACCATGACCTCGTCACCTGGAAAGTGGGGAAATTGTCTGAGCTTTTTATTTAAAGCAAAATGATTTTTATGAGCCATATGATATTTGCCATATTTTCCATAAAGTAATGATAAAACAAATTTATGCAATGTTGATATTGGTTAAGGATGTAAATTTGGAAAGGAAAAGGCCCAGTCATTAAGAAATAAAAGCAGGTTGGAAGCATACTTAGGTAAATCATGTGCTATAACATTGAAAGAATTTGACAATACTACATTTTTAGTAATTTGGGAGATTTCTAACTGAAGACAGATGATTGATATAAAATGGAAAATGATGCTTTATTACTTGAGAGTAAAATAAATTACTTTTTTCATGATTTGATTCTCTGAGGTTTAAAAATACAGTATTACAAACAAAATTAATGACCATCTTCTCAAGGATTTGTATTGGATGATCAGATGTTATGTTTTCCAGCCCAAGGTAAATTATCCTGGTTTTCTTGTTGCTCAGATAGCTTGAGAAAAGTCTGGTAAGTAGATTGCTTTAAATCTTTCAGGTTTTACAGGTCATTAGAATATGTAGAATAGAATGCTTTTGATGGAGCATCTTCAGGTGCTACAGCAGAATGTGAACAGAGAGACAAAATACCGACTTTTGGATACCGGTGTTCTTTGTGCTATTTCCGTGTTACGTTGAAATCTGTTTTTCTAAGGGAGAAATGATCCTCACAGAATTATAGTTCTGGAAAAGATGGTCACATGGTCTGGCCATCTGCCTTTCTGCACACTCTACCAAGCTTTCTCAGACCTGTGAGAATCCATCTTCCTTGTCTTAATCTCTAAAAAGATGATTCCATACATGCTTTCCAGGAGCACTGAAATAACTGAGTTAGTTCTCTGTTGTGTGTGTGTGTGCTCAGTCATGCCCAACTCTGTGACCCCATGGACTGTAGCCTGCCAGGCTCCTCTGTCCATGGAATTTTCCAGGCAAGAATACTGGAGTGAGTTGCCACTTTCTACTCCAGGGAATCTTCTCAGTTAAATATCCTTAACATAAGGAATATCAGCCTTATAGCTAATTATTGTAAGTAAACTAGTTTAAGATCGACTAGGAATGATGGGTATCTGCCCTTTGAATGGGATTGTTTATCTGCCCTTTGAATGGGATTTTCTAACCAGATCTGTATTTATCCGTCAGCTGGACAACCAAAGCTCATGTGAATAATAAAAGATCTTTCTAGATGATTATAGTTATTCCCAATTCAGTGACAAGTTTTCTTAAGTTATTATGTCTTTGCCTAGAAGTGTTTATCTTGTTGACTGTTTTTGTCTTTAAAGAATTTCAAGTGAACTCTGGTATTTTAGAAAAAAAAATCTCCCTAGAGAATTTTGCTAGAATCTTTAAAAAGTTGTAATGAAATACCTGGCTTAAATGATTATGTATTACAACACCAAATAGTTTTGTCTCCTAACAGTACTATCAGATGTATCTCTGGGAGCCTAGTCCAGGATTCTTAATTAGTAGGCGAATAAATACTGGGAAATTCATGGTCAAAAAAATAGCCTTACAAAATCCTCATTTATAATTTCCAAAACTCTATTCATAGATCCCTTTCTAAGTAAATTTCAAATTGGGCATATGAAAATGATTACAGATTCAACATTTAGTTTCTCATTGCCTCTTGGGCTGTTTTTAACTTTCTTACACACACAGTTCAGTTCAGTTCAGTCGCTTAGTCGTGTACGACTCTTTGCGACCCCATGAACCACAGCACGGCAGGCCTCCCTGTCCATCACCAACTCCTGGAGTCCACCCAAACCCATATCCATTGAGTCAGTGATGCCATCCAACCATCTCCTCCTCTGTCGTCCCCTTCTCCTCCTGCCCTCAATCTTTTCCAGCATCAGGGTCTTTTCAAATGAGTCAGCTCTTCGCATCAGGTGGCCAAAGTATTGGAGTTTCAGCTTCACCATCAGTCCTTCCAGTGAACACCCAGGACTGGTCTCCTTTAGGATGGACTGGTTGGATCTCCTTGCAGTCCAAGGGATTCTCAAGAGTTTTCCAACACCACAGTTCAAAAGCACCAATTCTTCGGTGCTCAGCTTTCTTCACAGTCCAACTCTCGCATCCATACATGACCACTGGAAAAACCATAGCCTTAACTAGATGGACCTTTGTTAACAAAGTAACGTCTCTGCCTTTTAATATGCTGTCTAGATTGGTCATAACTTTCCTTCCAAGGAGTAAGCGTCTTTTAATTTCATGGCTGCAGTCACCATCTGCAGTGATTTTGGAGCCCCCAAAAATAAAGTCTGATACTCTTTCCACTGTTTCCCCATCTATTTGCCATGAAGGGATGGGACCAGATGCCATGATCTTCGTTTTGTGAATGTTGAGCTTTAAGCCAACTTTTTCACTCTCCACTTTCACTTTAATCAAGAGGCTCTTTAGTTCTTCTTCACTTTCTGCCATAAGGATGGTGTCATCTGCATATCTGAGGTGATTGATATTTCTCCCGGCAGTCTTGATTCCATCTTGTGCTTCTTCCAGCCCAGTGTTTCTCATGATGTACTCTGCATATAAGTTAAATAAGCAGGGTGACAATAAACAGCCTTGATGTACTCCTTCTCCAGTTTGGAACCAGTCTGTTGTTCCATGTCTGGTTCTAACTGTTGCTTCCTGACCTTACACACTATGTCAGCATAAAGAAGTTCCACTTATAGTCATTACTGTCTAGGTGGTGTTATCTCTAGAATATCATAAACTTAAGCTCTGGTTACCGTTTCCTGCCTAACAAGGTTAAAAAATTCTTTAAACTTGACTCATTTCTTAAACATACTAATTGCTGCACAAGTTGCAATTTGATTGTTATATGTTTATAACAGTCATCTTCACCTGCTCAAGGCTCATATCTGCCTTTGCTTCCCTCTATCACAACCTTTTTGATGAAATTCTTATACCAAACTTATTTACTTAGCACCACGGGTCAGGAGTGAGTGAATTATGAAGTAGATAGCTGGATGATACAGATATATGGATGGATGAGTGGGTGAATGGATGGGTAGGTAGGTAGGTAGATTATTTCTTTGTTACACATAGTTGTTTCTTATGTATGACTGTGTGTGTTTATTTATTTCTTACATTAAATTAAATATATTTTTCCTTTCCTTTCTCCAAATTGACATGGCTTCTTTTTATTCAGCCCCCATTCTGTTTCTCCCCCATTCTGGAGTAATATCTTTTGTGTTGCTCTTTAGAGATGCCCTGAAATCCTCTGCCTTCTATGGACATTTGCCTTGATTTAAGTTCCCCTGATTGTGAATTTCCATGCAGCAAAGGCACTGTGCAATCCACTGCACCACTTAAGTGTGTAACAGAGCTTTGCACTTTTCACACTATCTCCTAGCCCAACTCATTTCACATTGTAAATGATGTCATTTTAGATCCTAAGGTCCTCCAGGACAGAAACATAAACTTTTTGCTTGTTTGTTTGTTTGGGGAGACCTTTTCGATGGCATCTAGCCAGAATACCTGGCATGTAGGAGACTTAGTTGATGTTACTCAATGTTGATGGTGATGAATTAGAAAGTAACTGTTTGATGATTGACTCTTACTTGCTCAGTTTGTCCAGTTGAGGACAAGTGTCTCATCCTGGCAAGAAAGAGGAATTAGATGAACTGAGTGACAGGTGGAGATGGCCATGAGATCAGCATTACTTTTACAAAGCATGCTTTCATTTGGTTTTGGTTTAGGTTTTTTAATGAAATGCCTTTATAGGAGTTGTAAATGTGATTCAGAATTTTGTTAAATTTTAACAGAAGAGTAGTATACAAAAGTGAACTGATGGGTTTTTGGAAGAAAGTTTCAAAGTGGCCACAACCAAAGTAATTTCTTACTTATTATAAAAAAATAAATCTGGAAGGAGAGAGCCTTATAAATTATTTTTTCACCTATCCCTCTGCCATAATTCAGATGTGTAAATCATGTAAATGTAATCCATTGAAATTACTTTCTAAATTTCTGTTTACAATCTCAAGTGAATGAGATTCAATAGCTTTAGATTACTCAGACTAAGGTTCGGTGACCAGATTTTTATTTCTTTTTTTTTTAAACTCAATCACAGCAAAGAATTCCAAGGTAGAATAGCAATAACTATTATAAATTATGTAAGGTTTTTTTCCCCTTGTATCATCTTTATTGGCTATGCAACTAATTAGCTATTTCAGCAGTATTCAGGCTAGCATCGTTTGTTGGTTAAACAAAAGAAGGAGAAATTTCAGAAACACAAAGAGACGAAATGTTTGAGATTTGTTCTTGCTCAGATGTGTACCTCAGAGTGCCTATCTCCTGTTGAAGGAAATAATTTATCGTGATCTTAGTCAAAAGCATTTCTCTCTTTGCTGTCCTCTTTTATTAATTTAGATATGTTTCTAAGATGAGAAATGATGTTACTTCTAATTATGGTTACATGTAGTTAATTTCCTTCTTTTTTTCCTAAGCTTGGTGTGAAAGGCAGTTTCCTCCAAAAGAGGAAGGTGGGGGGAGCTGGTTACTGGGAGGGGAGAATACTGATAGAGCTGATCTTCCTGTTGCCTTAGCAACAGATTTATTTATTAGGGGTTGAAATGACATGAGTTAATATACCGCATACCTGCTGATCGGCAAACTCTCCTATTTCAGCTGCAGTTGACAATTAAGTCCTGGACAGCTACAGCCAGGGGTTAATGTTCCTCATTAGGAGAACTAGGTCATTACTGGGAAATCAAGGCACTTAAGGCAGCATGGGTAAAATACAAAATTCAGCATCTAGAGGAGTGAGGCTTTTTTATGTTAATTAACCTTATTTTCCTGGGTTTAAAAAAAATCTTATATGCACATGACAGTGGATCAATTAATTGAAAAAAAAAAAAAAAGGAGCTAGTTTACTTTATTCTCTGACTTGTCTTCATTTCCTTTGCAAGGATTTCATTATTTTATGGAAAATTCTTATGTCTATATGATGAGTAAAAAGGGTATTAAAATTAAGAAGGGAATCATCATGGAAATCAGCTTTACCACAAGGGAATGAGCAAATAAAAGCCTTGGAAATGAAAATAAATAAGCTTTGCTAATACCTCACCTAAGGAGCAGCATATAAGCCCATCAGAGCTGGGAGATATTTAGAGGTACTTCTTTGCTTCTTTATTAAGCAGTTACATAGTTATTTGACCTTCAGAAACTGAAACTTTGGGAAAGTGATTCCAAGTGGTTTGTAAATACTCTATTTGCAGAAAGCTGTATAGCAGTTTAACAAACAGTAACTTTCTAGTTCATAATTGGCTTTTTTTTAATACCAATAAAATTAGATACATTAGTTGAAAGTTTTTATTAAAATGTCTGAGTGGGTGTTTTTTTCACTTGATAAATTCATAAATAATGTATCAAGCCCCTTCTGAAAGCTTTGTTGTCTTATTTCCTTAAAGAGCCTTTATATTGAAAGAGGGGTATTTACAGAGTAGAAAAAGATTTATTGCCCAGAATCCTATTTTGTCTTTATTGCTGTGTTGCCTCCACTGAAATCACATTTTGTCAGTTCTTTGACTTCTGATAACTTTCTCTGTGGGATGTAGACAAAGCAAAAAAGTGCTCTTAGCATCAATATCCCCTAAAATACTCTGTCCCTTCAACATCAAAATCAAAATCACTTTGGTTCTCTTCCTCTATTCATATACTAGAAACTGTCCCTATCAACGTGAAAATAATGGATTGACTTCTAGAAACTTAGTTTAGAACTTTTGTTGACATTTTTCCCCCATCATAAAAAAAAAAAAAAAGTACAACTCTCTTTCAATTGATTATCTCTCTGTGATTCAGTGTGTATTTTCGCCTCCTCCTCCTCCAAAGTGTTTTCCTGTTATATAAGTGAAACTGGGCCCACACATACTTCTTTAGAAAATCCCATTCTAGTAAACCTCTGTTAGTAGCATGTAGATTGCCACTTATCATCTGATTTAGTATAAAATTACTGCTTTAGGTGGCACCTCTCAAGGCTCCTTCCTTCAGTCAAATATTTCTACTCTGAAATTAGACACAATCCTTACACAACTGCCTCTTTCACCTGCTCTGGCCAGTTCTTGGTTTTAACAAGAACTCTTTTAAAGGAGAAATTGTTTCCCCAACTTCCCAGCTTCAGAATTGCGACCCGAGGGCCAGAGTTCTAGAATGAGGCAGTATGGAAGAGATGGTTAGCTTTTCTCCAAAATGTCTTTATCCTATGGAGGGCATACAGTTGGACCACATTTCCTAGCTTCCGCCACAGTTTGGTGTGTCTGCGTAACTGGTCTTAGCCAGGAAACATAAGCAGAAGTGATGTGGACCACTTCCAGGCCTGGACTATAAAAATGTCCCAACATTCCACCACATTCTCTTTCTTTTTGGAAAAGCAGACATGGAAGGCACTTGTTAAGGTTGATAGTGACTCTTTTGACTTGGGTCATTGGATTGACCCCTAATGGAAAGGGCTGCCCTTTTGATCTGTCCACTTGCCTATTATTTTGACATGCCCTATTATACATTTTTTAATCCATTTTTTAATGCAATCACCCTACCTGAATGAATGCAGACAGCTGTTCCAATAATCTAGACAAATGTTGTGGTTTGACTAGAGTAATGGGAATGGATGTTGTAAGAAGTAATCAGGATATATTTTAAAGATTTTGGATAAACATAGGTGCTCTTTACCGAGATAGAGGACACATGGGGAGGATAAGGTTTAAAAAGTTTCTTTAGAACATTTTAAGCCTGAGGTATCTTTCAGACGCACAAGTGGAAGTTTCAAGTTGAAAGGTAGAAATATAAGTCTTTTATTCAGAAGAGCAGTCAGGACTGAAGATAGAAATGTGGGCATTATGAGCATGGATGTTTTCAATTCCTGGGGCTTCCCTGGTGGCTCAGTTGGTAAAGAATCCGCCTGCAGTGCAGGAGACCCAGGTTTGATCACTAGGGGAAGAAGATCCCCTGGAGAAGGAATTGGCAACCCACTCCACAATTTTTCTGGACAGAGGAGCTTGGCAGGCTACAGTCAGTCCATTGGGTCGCAAAGAGTCAGACATGACTGAGTGACTAACAAATAAAACTGTTCAATTCCTATATTTAAAAATAGATTGGATTTTAAATCATATAAATTCAATTTTAAGTTTTCTGATTTTAAACATTAAATTTATCCTAATTCTGTGGGCAGCAGTTGTAACCTAGTGATAGCCTACGTCTCTCATGTCTCCTGCATTGCAGGCAGATTCTTTACCACTGAGCCACCAGAGAAGCCCCTAGGTATAGCATAGTAAAGTCCAACCTCTCTACAAGTCCTGATGTCACAATTATCTACTCTCTAACTTCAGTTTTCTTCTTTACATGATAGGGCTAACATTAGGTACATTATAGGATTGTTCTGAGGATTAAAGAAGATGATAATATGAAAGTAAACTCAGTTCCTGGTAGAGAATAAGCACTTAATAAATATTAGCTATTATTATTACTAAACAATACAAATTATTTCATTCCCTCACATAAAACTGTCACTTTTGCCCACGATCTCTTACTGGTCAAAATCAATTTTTTCTTAACTCCCTGAAAAAAGAGGAGAAAAGAAACAGCTAAATAAAGTCATCTTTTTTTGTCTTCATTTTCAGCCTACCCAAAACAAGTACATACTGTACAGAAAAAATGGAATTAAGCTACAGAGCAAACACTTGGAAGGAGCAGCATCTGCCTTGTAAATGAAGTCTATAAAAGGCTACCAAATGTCCCTTCACATTTTTATGATTGTTAGGATATTACTAAACCTGGATGGAAAAATGTTTTTTGAGGCTCTTACATCAAGCACCCACATTGTCAATATCACAAATTATTTCCGTTTTTTACAAGATGGCTGCCCCAAGCCTTCACTATAGAATAGCAGTGCTATTTGAGCAGGACTTAAATAGTTTTAAAGGTATGATTTGCTAAAAAGCACTTTCTACATTTATATGTCACATTTTTAAACACAATTTTTCTAAAAAGACGACTTTAATGAGATTTATATATCACAAATTCCATCTGTTTTATATAATACAACTTAATGACTTTTAATCAATTTACAGAGTTCTCTAACCATCACTACAATGCAATTTTAGAACATTTTTATCTCCCCAGTAAGAATCTTCATTCCTCTTTGCAGTCTATCCCTGTTTTCATCCTCACCTCAGGAAAACACTAATGTGCTTACTCTCTCTACAGGTTTGCCTTTTCTGGACATTTCATGTAAATGGAATCATACACTATGTGATCTTTAGCATCTGGTTTCTTTCACTCAGATCAGAGCTCCTGAGCTTTGTCCATGTTGTAGCAGATAGCAGTGGTCTGTTCCTTTCTGAAGCTGAATAATATTCCTTTGCATGAATATAACACATTACGATTATTCATTTGTCATTTGATAGATGTTTGGACTGCTTCTGATTTTTTAATGATTGTGAATAATACTCCTCTGAACATTTTCATAATGTCTTTGCCCAGACACATGTTTTCATTTTGCTTAGGTAGATACCTAGGGATGGAATTGCTGAGTTGTCTGATAAGTTTACATTTGACTTTTTAAGAAACAAGCAAATAACTTTTAAGGATAACACTTACTAACTCTTCCTGCTTAGATTCATTCAAGATCAACATGTACACACTGTTATATTTAAAATGGATAACCAACAAGGACCTACTGTATAGCTCAGGGAACTCTGCTCAATGTTATGTGGCAGCCTAGATAGGAGGGGTGTTGGGCAAGAATGGATCCACGTACGTATGTGACTGAGTCCCTTTGCTGTTCACCTGAAACCATCACAACATCACTAACCAACTCGATTCCAATATAAAATAAAAAGTTTTGAAAAATTTTTATTGAACTTCTTATAAAGCCAGTCATTGTAGTAAACCAGATAGGGTCAACTCTTGTTTTTTCACTTTCATTGGAATGAAGTGTAGGCTGGACATTTAAAATCTCCTCATTATTCATAAACCTAATGCTGGCCACTTTTTCAGGTGTCTTCAGCAAAATATCTATCATCTTAATATTATCTGAAACAGATACCAAAGGGCTATGTGATAGGTTGCTACCAGGAATCCAAAGAAGAAAGGCATAGTCCTCTGCTGTTTTTAAAAGCCCAGAGACTAGAAAGGAAGACAGGTGTGTACTGCCTGCAAAGATCACAGTGTCCCTGCCATTTTCTAAAAGAGAACACATTGCAGTTCTAACACTTGCTTTTCCCCCCTGAATTACACTCTTATTTATGAGTGGTACATCCGTGTCTCTCACATGCAACTCTGAATTTTTGTCTTGGCTGATTCTTCATTTAACTCTCTCTAATTTTTCTGATGGCTATCATAACAAAATGCCACAAAATTGACAGCTTGAAACAACAGGAATGGGGCTTCTCTGCGGTCCAGTGGTGAAGAATTTGCTTGCCAATGCAGGAGACATTGGTTCAAGCCCTGGTTTGGGAAGATTCCACATGCTACAGAGTAACTAAGGCCATGTGTCAGAACTACTGAGACCGCCCCCTAGAGCCCGTGCTCTGCAACAAGAGAAGCCACCGCTGTGAGAAGTCCGTGCTCTACAACTAGAGAGCAGGCACCCTGCGCCACTCGCTGCGACTAGAGAAAGCCCGTGCTCAGCAACAAAGACGTAGCACAGGCCCCAAAATACCAGGAATTTATTCTATCACATTCCTGGAGGCCGGAAGTACAAAATTGGCATCAGCAAGCTGAAATCCGATGTTAGCAGAGCTTGAGTATCGCTGGACAGTCTGAGGAAGAAACCTCCTTCCCACTTCCTTACATCTTCTAGCCTCTGAAGGCTGCCAGCAGTCTTCAGTCTCTGTTCTCTGCCTCTGGGGTCACACTGCCTTCTCCTCTTCCATCGGTATCAGATTTCTGTTTACCTCCCCCTTCCCTGGTGGCTCAGACAGTAAAGCGTCTGTCTACAATGCGGGAGACCCAGGTTCAATCCCTGGGTTGAGAAGATCCCCTGGAGAAGGAAATGGCAATCCACTCCAGTACTGTTGCCTGGAAAATCCTATGGACAGAGGAGCCTGGTAGGCTACAGTCCATGGGGTCGCAAAGAGTTGGACACGACTGACCGACTTCACTTCACTATAAGGACATAAGCGACTGCATTTAGGGGCCACTCCTATATTCCAGAATAATTTCCCATACGCAAGATCCTTGACTTAATCATATTTGCAAAGTCCTTTTTTGTCAAGTAAGAGTCCCTTGGACAGCAAGGAGATCAAACCAGTCAATCCTAAAGGAAATCAACTCTGAATATTCATTGGAAAGACTGATGCGGAAGCTGAAGCTCCAGTATGGTGGCCACTAGATGTGAAGAGCTGACTCATTGGAAAAGACCCACATGCTGGGAAAGATTGAGAGCAGGAGGAGAAGGGGACAACAGAGGATGATGGGATGGTTGGATGGTAACACTGACTCAATGGACGTGAATTTGAGCAAATTCCAGGAGATACTGAAGGACAGAGAAACCTGGTGTGCTGCAGTCCATGGTGTCACAATGAGTCAGACACAATTTAGCAGCTGAACAACAACAAGGTAATATTCACAAGTTCCAAGGATCAGAATGTGGAGATTTCCTGAGGGGCCATTATTCAACCTAACGAAAGTTGCATATGCAGTCGGTATGAGGTTGTTCATTCATTCAGTAATTCTTGAGCAGTGGAATAAGCATTGAGGATGCAACTGTAAGGAAAAATTCGTATATACAGTCTTTGCCTGCTCGGGAGTTACGAGTAGCTATTAATCAAATAAAATTTGCTTTAGCATTACAACAGAGAAAAGAAAAGAGAGAACAATATGTAACTTTTTTGTGAACATTACACATTCATTTAAAATACTTTAAATAATACGAAATGTACAAATGAGAACATTTTATTTATAAAAACTCAAATGTCTGCATACAAAAGTAATGCCATTCTTAATATTTATTTCATTCCATACTGCTGTCTACTAATTGTTGATTTTTAAAAATAATTACCCTGGTGATTTTAACATACAAACTTACCCATATATTTTTCTCTTTCCTTGCCTATTATTCCCTCTTACACATTAGACCTTTCCTTGCCTAAAAAATTGCTTTTAAGTGAGAGTGCTTGTGGCAAACTCATCTGAAATTATCTTTTATTTCTCCATTGTTCTTAAGAATATCTTTTCTGAGTATGCACTTCTAGGTTGAGATTAAATCCTTTCAGCTTTACTTTGCTTTGGTTCTTGTTGTTTTAGTCATTAAGTCACGTCCAACTGTAGCCCATCTGGCTCCTCTGTCCATAGGATTTTCCAGGCAAGAAGACTGGAGTGGGTTGCCATTTCCTTCTCCAGGTGATCTTCCTGACCTAGGGATTGAACCCACGACTCCATCTCCTGCATTGTAGGTGGATTCTCTACTACTGAACCACTGGGGCTTCCCCATTTTGCTGTGGAGAAATGACTTAATCAGACTTTTCTCTCTAGCTACTTTGAAGATCTTGTCTTTGGTGTGCTCCACTTTCACCTATGTGCAGGAATGGATTTCTTTAGCTTACTTGGGATTTGTTAGAATTTTTAAATCTTTGAATTGATGTGTTTCATCACTTCTGGAAAATATTCACTATTATATCTGCCTCATTCTCTCTTTTTGGTGTTCTTTGTCTTGTCTTGATTTTTCTGATCATCTATTTCTTAATCTTTCTTTCATCCTTTCCATGTCTTTTGATTCCATTTTATGGTTCCTGGATGTTTTCTTTAGTTTTATCTCTGAGATTACTAGTTCTCTCTTAATTTCAGTCATTTTATTTTTCTTCTTCTTCTTTCAATACTCTTTGGTCATTTTTAATAATCCCCTGCTCTTCATATATTTGGGCTTCCCTTGTGGCTCAGCTGGTAAAGAATCTGCCTGCAATGCAGCAGACCTGGGTTCGGTCCCTGGGTTGGGAAGACCCCCTGGAGAAGGGAAAGGCTACCCACTCCAGTGTTCTGGTCTAGAGAATTCCATGGATTGTATATTCCATGGGGTTGCAAAGAGTTGGACACAACTGAGCAGCTTTCACTTTATATATTTAGTCCCTTTTTAAAAAACACTTCAAACATACAACTTTTATATTCCGTATTTGATAATTCCAATATCTGAAACTTTTGTGGGTCTGCTGTCTTTTTTTCTTTTTATGATTTCTTGTTTCCCATATGTTTTTGATTTTTGACCATGAAGTCACATTTTTTGGAACTTCACTAAAGGCAATTCTTTGAGGATTGCCCAAGTTGTATCTGGATTTCTCCAGAAGGGATGTGTGTTGGCCTGTGTCGAGTGCTTAAGGAAATTACCAGCCCAGTGCTACTTCAGACTAAATTCTCAGTGAAGGCTTTTTGGTTTTTAGATAATTCAAGCAGCTTGATGTCAGGTTTCAGACTTCTTTGAAGGCTGATGTGAAATTAGGAAATTATAAGGGAGAGCTTACTACTCTGTAACAATAGCATGCATCTTCACAATATTTATTCCATGGATTCCTTCCCTTTCCATCTTATTTCTATACCATACCCCTGGTTCAGTCCCTATGCACATAAACCTAAACTAGCATAATAACCTTCTTACTTTCTCTTCTCTGACCTTAGCACCCTGCAGTTCAAACCTAGGGTAAATATCCCAACCTTCTTCTGGTAATTTTGCTCAGAGTCCTTCTGTGGTTTGCACTTCCCACATCAGCGATCTCAATATTGGCTGTCTATTAAAGTGAGGGTTTTTTGTTTTTTTTTTTAATTAAGAATGCCTGTCCCCCTCATACCAATTAAACCTGAATTTCTAAAAGTGGGGCCCTTGCATCAAAAACCTTTTTTAAGTGCCGTAGTCAACTCTGATGTACAGCCAAATTAAGAAATACTAGTATGCAGAAAGCAATGGCACCCCACTCCAGTACTCTTGCCTGGAAAATCCCATGGACGCAGGAGCCTGGTGGGCTGCAGTCCATGGGGTTGCTAAGAGTCGGACACGACTGAGGGACTTCACTTTCACTTTTCACTTGCACGCATTGGAGAAGGCAATGGCAACCCACTCCAGTGTTCATGCCTGGAGAATCCCCCGGAAAGAGGAGCCTAGTGGGCTGCCGTCTATGGGGTCGCACAGAGTTGGACACAACTGAAGCAACTTAGGAGCAGCAGCAGTATGCAGAAAAATAATAATAAGGAATTGCCTTAATCCCAGCAATAAAGACCTCGTAGGAAGTGGTGCTCAATCTTGCCTGCACATAAGAAAATACTCAAATGCAAGCCCCACTCTGAGGGATTCTTAATCAGTTGGTCTGAGATGATGCCCAGGTATTTGTGTTTTCAGTAGTTCCCTAAGATTTGCAACATGCCAAATTGAGATCCACCACTCTGGGATGACAAATCACAGGCTTATAGTTACCAGGCTGGTATCATTAATGAATGAAAAAGGCTAGATAGGAACAGTGAAAACTGAGAACATCACCCCTCCAGAGGGAGCATGCAGCCCTCAGCTCTGACTGATTGCAAAACATGGCCATCACTTTGCAAGCCTACTCTACATACAGCCCCTTTTGACTTCTTCAGTCAAATATTAAAGAGTACTTGAAAAATAAACAAATAAACATATCTCTGTTTATGTGTGTATGTGTAGACACACCCCGTCATCCCGGATTCAGGGAGTATGTTCATTCACCTTGCTCCTGTGATGAGTGTTTTCTCTCATGTTCTATTCCTTTTCTTCAGTACTGTCCTTTCTCCTCCAAGTCTGTCTACATCATCACCATCCTCTAAGGGCCAATTCATGTTTTATCTGACCTGACAATAGACAACTGATAACTGGAGGAGATGGGTATTTTGAGAGGGGCATGTTCCTTCTTTCTTACATAAATTACTCTACCTGCGATTCTGTTTATCTTGCATAAACCTCTTTGGAACTTAAAACTTAAAATGTTTATATGGTTAAATATTTGGTATTTTAGCTTTATGATTACCACCAGATAGTTCTGTAAAGGCATATTTATTACATTAAGAAATCCATCATAAAAAGTCAAGCATTCTCTGTATAATACAGAAGATAGATATTAGAAACCAACAGTTGTTAGCAAATAGATTACTTAGGTAGGTAAGGATTAAAAGTCACTAGACGGAGAAGGAAATGGCAACCCACTCCAGTGTTCTTGCCTGGAGAATCCCGGGGACAGAGGAGCCTAGTGGGCTGCCGTCTATGGGGTCGCACAGAGCTGGACAGGACTGAAGCGACTTAGCAGCAGCAGCAGCAGACTGAATAAGAGGTAATTTTAATAGGTGAAGTGAATAAGAGGTAAGGAAAAATAAAGCAGCATATCTCAAAGTCTGACTTAGGCTAGGGAAAATGAGTCAATAGGACTTAAGTAAAATAACAGCAAAAACAAGCTCCATTCATGCCTTAACCTAAAATGTTTACATGCAAGATATTTATTTTAAAATATATTACATACAAGCCGCTGCTGCTGCTGCTAAAGCACTTCAGTCGTGTCCGACTCTGTGTGACCCCATAGACGGCAGCCCACCAGGCTCCCCCGTCGCTGGAATTCTCCAGGCAAGAGCATTGGAGTGGTTTGCCATTTCCTTCTCCAGTGCATGAAAGTGAAAAGTGAAAGGGAAGTCGCTCGGTTGTGTCCGACTCTTCACAACCCCATGGACTGCAGCCTACTAGGCTCCTCCATCCATGGGATTTTCCAGGCAAGAGTACTGGAGTGGGGTGCCATCACCTCCGTACATACGAGCTACTATGTATAAAAAAATAATATGCAAGAAATACTGTTCAGCACATGGAGTACAGCCAATATTTTATGATAATTTTAAATGGAGTATAATCTGTAAAAATACTGATTCACTCTGTTGTGCATCTGAAACTAATATAATATTGTAAATTAAATATGTTGTTGTTCAGTCGCTCAGTTGTGCCTGACTCTTTGTGACCCCATGGACTGCAGCACACCAGGATTTCCTGTCCTTCACCAACTCCTAGATCTTGCTCAAACTCATGTCCATTGAGTTCGTGATGCCATCCAAACATCTCGTCCTCTGTCGTCTCCTTCTCTTCCTGCCCTCAATCTTTCCCAGTATCTGGGCCTTTTCCAGTGAGTCAGCTCTTCACATCCAGTGGCCACCGTATTGGAGCTTCAGCTTCAGCATCAGTCTTTCCAATGAATATTCATGATTGATTTCCTTTAGGGTTGACTGGTTGGATCTCCTTATAGTCCAAGGGACTCTCAAGAGTCTTCTCCAACACCACAGTTCAAAAGCATCAATTCTTCAGCGCTCAGCTTTCTTTATGGTCCAACTCTCACATCCATACAAGACTACTGGAAAAACCATAGCTTTGACTATATGGACCTTTGCTGGCAAAGTGATGTCTCTGCTTTTTAATACACTGTCTAGGCTTGTCATAGCTTTTCTTCCAAGGAGCAAGCATCTTTTAATTTCATGGCTGTGGTTACCACGCTGTGATTTTAGAGCCCCAAAAATAAAGTCTGTCACTGTTTCCATTGTTTCACTATCTATTTGCCATGAAGTGATGGGACCGGATGCCATGATCTTCGTTTTTTTGAATGTTGAGTTTTAAGGCAGCTTTTTCTCTTTCCTCTTTCACCTTCATCAAGTGGCTCTTTAGTTCCTCTTTGCTTTCTGCCATAAGGATGGTGTCATCTGCATATCTGAGCTTATTGATATTTCTCTCGGCAGTCTTGCTTCCAGCTTGTGCTTCATCCAGCCCGGTATTTCACATGGTATCAGCTATACTATTTAATAAGAAATAATAAAAATATATATTACAATAATATTGCCCTTTTAGATGAAAGAAATTTGTAATTTAGCCATTTGTAAAAGAGCCATATTAAATGAACTTGAACTATAGTACAACATAAAGGGAATCCAAGATACAACTATTCACTCATTGATTTTTACATTCAGTACACGTTTACTAGAGGCAAGGAATTTGGCACCCCCAGTGTCCACATACACTGGGTTGTAATTTGTGAGCACAGACTGCTGGTTCAAGTCCCAGGTCTACTGTTTATACAGGGCCACTCTGGGAACTCAAAAGGCTTTGGTTTCTTTGTCTATAAATTATGTGGAAGAGTGTTGCCTACCTCACAGAGTTCTGAGGAGAAAATTATTGTATCCATCGCATGGTCTTATTACAGCTTCTGATCCATATAAAGGCTATATAAGTTGATGTTGTTATTATTAATTTTTGTCTCTCCATAACCTGACTCTCTTACCTCAGGATTGTCTCAGTGGATTTATGATAAATCAGTAAAATTACAGTTCCCCTGAATTCTCCTTCAAGTAGCACTTCAAGTCCTAATGATGCTTAGGAGCATCGAAGGAGAAAGCTTGGTCTCAATAGACACAGGCCCACACTGGCATCCTTTGTAAAGAATATTGTCCTGTGTGGTTCTTGGTGGTCACCTCCCAGTTGTTATTCAGCCACTCAGTCATGTCCAACTCCTGTGACCCCATGGACTGCAGCATGCCAGGCTTCCCTGTCCTTCACCAACTCCTAGAGTTTGTTCAAATGCATGTCCATTGAGTCGATGATGCCATCCAACCATTTCAGCCTCTGTCACCCCTTCTCCTGCCCTCAGTCTTTCCCAGCATCAGGGTCTTTTCCAATGAGTCAGCTCTTCATATCATGTGGCCAAAGTATTGGAGCTTCAGCTTCAGCATCAGTTCTTCCAATGACTATTCAGGGTTGATTTCCTTTAGGATTGACACCCCAGAGCTGGAGTCTAGTATGTTCATTTCCCATCTGCCTGTACACGGAGCTGTTCATGCTATGTGCACCGCAGGAGACTCTCTGTGTAGCGCACACTCTCTGGAAATGTCTTTCTCTTACTCAGGGCTTTTGAAAATGTTGGCTGCTCTCCCATTCCACTTCTAGACCTCAGAAAACCCAGCAAATCTGCTTTTTGTCTGACTCAGGCTGTTTATTTTCCCCAATTGATCCCATGACATGCTGGCCAATGGAGCTACTGCAAACCTGCTGGTTTCTAGAAGAAAAGGCACACGACCAAGGTCACTCTCCCAACACACTGGCTTTTCCTCCCTGCCCCCACGATCCCCCCAGTTTTCAGCCTTGGAGTCTACTCAGGATTGTCTCCATCCTCTTATGCATGCCTCTCTTAACCCACAGATTGGAGAAAAGGGAGTGAAATGAGTGAGGAAGAGTGTTGAGAAAAACCTACTCAGTATTATTCTCCAAAACTGTTATAGAGACCTCAGCCTCAGAATTCTAATGTGGAAATCAAGAATTAACTATTTGTTTGTCTTCTCTTTGCATTTCTGCTTAATAACTTTACATTAAGGGCAAAGACTAGAATATCCTTGGTGCTGGTGAATGGGGGAGAAGCAATGGGGGGATTGGAAAAGTAGGAAACACTGAGGCAAGAAGTCCATTAAGCACATTGATTAATACTAATATTAATACTTAGTATTCAAATATTACCCTTCTCCACATGTATTGATAGGACTTCTTTTGAGACCCCTACCTCAGAGAGCTCCCCAATAATTGCATTACAACATATTAAGTGAAAACCCAAAAGAGAAAGCTAGTAATTCTGCCTGGAAAAGTCAGGCAACACTTCACTGAGGACGTGAGGATAATTGAACAAGGGATTCTGTTAGACACATTACTCCTTGGTGCCTGAGCCACATGTGTTTCAAGAAAGAACACTGAACTAAACCGGTTGTGAACTTGAACTAGGGAGGTAGAAAGATTCAACCAAAACTGGTCTCATTGCTTATCTTCATATTTCCGTGTAATTCTAAATTGAAGGGAACAGGCCAGTGGACACGATGGCTCCATCCCTTCATTCCCTGTATATGGGACTGCCCCCGGCCTAGAATGAAGTTGGTGATGCCAGCTTGATGCCCCCCATCCTACTGGAGCTCCTTGAAAAGCCCTGTGCTCTTGTGCCAGAGCCCAGAACTTGTGAACTGAGACCACTGAAGAAGCTTTACAGAGATTTCTCTGGTGGCCCAGTGGTTAAGACTTTGTGCTTCCAGTTCAGAGTGTATAGGTTCTATCCCTGGTCAGGGAACTCAGATTCCATATACATACATTGGTGCATGGCCAAAAAAGAAAAATATTCAAAAAAAAAAAAAAAAAAGCTTTACCTTCTGCAGATCAACTCTTTAAAAGCCAGCCTCCAGCAAATGTGAAATGGGTGAAGTTTTTGCAAGGCAGGAACCGCCCCATCTCACTTTTTTGTACATTTATCCTCCTCCTAGTGTGAGTCATTTAGCTCTCACCCAGGCATTCCATACTTCCTTTCATTTGCTATTCCACACAATTCTAGCCTTCCTTGTGCATTCTGCACATTTCAAAATCTCATATTCTTGGCCTTCCTACTTTAATCATCGAATTTACATGCTTAGTAATCTAATTCAATATATTAATCCCCAAAGAATACAAGATACATAATATACATACATATAACTTTAAATTAAATCACACCAACGTGTACATTCTTGCTAATATCTTGATATCTTATCTCCTCCAGGATATTTACATTTTAAAGAGGTTGCTTGTTTACCTGCTTTTCTAAAATGAAACACAAAAAGGAAATTCACTTATTCATCTAACCATCCAGTCATCAAATAATATTTAGGACCAACCTTCTGTGAACGGAGTACTTTGTTAAAACTTTATTATACTACCAAGATATGAGCCTCGCCAATAGCTCAGCCCCCCAATGCAGGAGACACGAGAGACTTGGGTTCAATCCCTGGGTCAGGAAGATCCCCTAGAGGAGGAAATGACAGCCCACTCCAGTATTCTTGTCTGACAAATCCCATGAACAGAGGAGCCAGGTGGGGTACAGCCCAGAGGGTCACAAAGAGTTGAACACAACTGAGTGACTAAGCATACCAAGATATACCAAAAGCTCTGGGCTTAGGGAACTTCAGACAGTAAGAGTCATAGATGAGCTTTGTGGACAATGTACTTTCCTTCTTATCTCTCAAATCACAGCACAGAGAGAACAGCTTCTCTTCTTGACTAGAATTTAGACTTCTTAAGGATTGGGTCTCTCATTCTCTTTAGTCATTCTTGCGTCCCAGTGCTTTGTGTAAGTTCTGTCTGATAGACAGACATACGTAGTTCTCCTTCATCGAATGAATTCCTAACTTCAAACAAGGATATTCTTCTCCTAGGGCCACAAACTTATACTAGATGAGTGATTTTTGTTGTTTTTGTCAATTGTTATAGTTTAATACACTGTAAAAAAATTCTAATTAAATGAACCCACCGGAGAAGGCAATGGCACCCCACTCCAGTACTCTTGCCTGGAAAATCCCATGGACAGAGGAGCCTGGTAGGCTCCAGTCCATGGGGTTGCTATGAGTCGGGCATGACTGAGCGACTTCACTTTCACTTTTCACTTTCATGCATTGGAGAAGAAAATGGCAACCCACTCCAGTATTCTTGCCTGGAGAATCCGAGGGACAGAGGAGCCTAGTGGGCTGCCGTCTATGGGGTGGCACAGAGTCGAACATGACTGAAGCGACTTAGCAGCAGCAGCAGCAGTAGGGTCATAGAGAGTCAGATAAGACTGAAGTGACTTAGCATGCACAGAACCAACAACATTTTGTTATGTATCATCTTGAATGTAAAGCTGGTCTGCTTGGCATTCATCCTAAAGATAATTGATAATCAAGTAAAGAAAAGATCCCTTTATAACCTTTCTTTGGTGGGTTTTGTATTACAAGCCTGATTACAGATGAAAACACTCAATAAGAGGCATTTATTACATATCTCTCCTACAAATGCATCAAAGATATAAAACCAGTAGCTTCTTTCTGTGATTTGAATGATTAAAATTGTCCATCATTTTAATATTTCTCAAGTCTGAAATATACTAACATATATGTTAACTTTTAAGTTTAAGGAACTGAAAAAGTATTAAAAGTATAATAATATTAAGTCAAATTGGAATAAATATTGAAGAAACTCTTTGCAAAAGAAATGAAAAATTAGTTAATTTTGATCTTAAATAATACTGTTCCTAGAATATGTGTGAACTTATTCCTAAATGAAAATATTGTCATAAATTAATATACACATACTACTGCATCTTTGGGTAAGTTCTCATTTGGAAAGTATGATATAGATTTCATTTTGTAAAAATGAATTCCATAAAATTTGAGTCTAAAGCAGAAGGAACAGATTTTGTAATGTTTACCTTTTTAAAAGGTTACCTTTATTTTAGGATGTTTGTGGGAAATTCAATTTCTGGTGCCATTCAAATCCATAAAAATGAGTGAATTATGTAGTCAGGAACAAAATTATTTCATGTACCAGCCAATATCATTCCATAATCCTCCCGGAAAAGATGATTGTCAGACAGACTACTTCTTGGCAAAAAATGCCTTCTCTGTCTTATCTCTTTCTTAAACTTCATTCTCTGTTTCTCAAGATGGACCCAGGCACAGGGAAGTTCTTAGCACCAGCAGCCCACAAACCCTGTTGAGGTTTTGCTAAGGAGGGATTTTGGTCTTGCATACATGGCACACTCTTCCCTGGGAGAAGTGCATTCTGCCAGCTCTCCCTAAGAAGCAGGGGGTTTCCTCCATCCCACTTCCACCTGTCCACCTGTTTGATCTTCGTTATTCTGAGCTGCTTTTCCATCTATTGTGTGGTTCAGGAGGGTTTATGTCTTACTGTTGTAGAAGATTACATTTGCACTGTATTTCCACTTCTCCTTGTTGCCTTTGGATAACATCCAAGTGAAGAAGGGGGTAAATGACCATTGATTCGTCCAATTTCTGTTGTAATTATTTAGGAAAGTGATTTGATATGATGTTACAATAGTTCTAGGAAGGAATGATGAGCATCTAAACCATATCAAGAAAAGAGAAATAAACTTGGGTGGTAATATGGTGTTGGTTCAGGATTAATATATTGTTGTGAGGGTGTCTGAGCTAATTGTGGGTTTGGTGACAAGATTAATGGTGTCATTTGACAGAATTAAGGATACTGTCCTGAGAAGACAAATTCAGTTAAGGACATGTGTGCCTTTATACACAAACTTTACTTTTAATCACATTTGTATTAATAACTGTGTTGTAGATGATAAGTGCCATTTATTGAGTGCTTATGATATTATTTGCACATGTAACGTATTTGACACTTTAGATGCCTTTGTGTGTAACTATCAAGGTAAACTTGAAAAGTTCGACAATGACACATTCTGCTTGTACTAGAAATAACTGATGGTAAAGTATTGCAAACTTTATTTTTTGTCCAATTATAGTGGCTATCAAACTCACTAGACTATTCTTAAATTCCCAGTTCTATAAATGAAGACTAACACAATGATGATTATAATTATTATAACAGTAGTTATAATAGCAGCCATCACTTATTGTGTATTCTTTGTTTCCCGGGCACTGAAAATTGTTCTGTATACATCATCTAAGTTAATCCTCTCAACAGCTCGTTGAACTGAGTGTTATTAGCCAGATTCGGAGAAGGCAATGGCACCCCACTCCAGTACTCTTGCCTGGAAAATCCCATGGACGGAGGAGCCTTGTGGGCTGCAGTCCATGAGGTGGCTAAGAGTTGGACACGACTGAGCGACTTCACTTTCACTTTTCACTTTCCTGCATTGGAGAAGGAAATGGCAACCCACTCCAGTGTTCTTGCCTGGAGAATCCCAGGGACGGTGGAGGCTGGTGGGCTGCCGTCTCTGGGGTCGCACATAGTCGGACACGACTGAGGTGACGTAGCAGCAGCAGCAGCAGCAGCAGCAGCAGCCAGATTGTTACGATAAGGAAATTAAATCTCATATGGGTTTGGTAATTTGTCCTGGATTACAGCTACTAAATATCAGAACTAAGATTTTTTAACTATTTCACTAGATTCTATCATCTATGTAAACTATTTTACTTCACTTATTCTGATAAAACACACAATTAGTAATATAGTCATAGATTGATTATTAGCTTCCAATAAGCATCTTTTTTTCTTCTTTCAGCTCTACAGGCACCACTAAAGCAGACTATTTAATCAGAAAGATCTCTCACCAAATACACTAACATACTTGACTTTGTTATCCATTCTTGACCAGAAATAAATTGTTCTGATACCTACTAGCAATCAGTAGACTTAACTAATTAAGACTTTGGTTCATGAGGCTTCGTCATTTCTTGAACAATATAGTTAATTTTGAGCATGTGATGCTGTCACCATATTCAGAGTCTTTTATTCTTTTCCATATAAATTATTAGTCTACTTTGGCACCTAATATGAGTAGTTCTTAATACCTTTAAATAATAAGCAACAAAAGACTGGGTAGTGAAATTCGGGTCTGAACTTTTTTCTTTTGTGCTATGGGACTAAGTAGAATAATACAGATTTATTTCATTTATGAGACTGTAGGAGAAGAGAGGAGATACATAATTAATACTGTTTATGAGATGAAAAAATGCAACATATGCAGCAACAAGAACACGTCATTTTGAGCAGGTCTTTATAGAACAGACATCCCATATTGTGTTCCTCCTTTCCCACAGTCATTGCCATGGCAATCTGGTATGCTTCGCAGTTGCTGCTGAGTAAGGGAGATGTCTCTTCTAGGAGATCTCTGTGTCAGCCAAAAAAACACAGCAGTCTCATTTGAGTCTAGAAATAAGACAAAATATATAAAATGAACAGGATTTTAGCATTTTTCTTCCCATTGGAGAAATTTCTTATGAGTCACTCTACCCATTTCTACTTTAACATTTTTCAAATCAGAAGTTTTGGAGTAGATTTTTCTCTTCAAATTAAGATTCTTTGCCAGATGATTGAAGACCTTGTCATTTCTAGATGTGACAAAATGTCCACAATGGAATATGAAAACCTGTTATTAAGAATTGAAATTCATTTGGGTGAAAGGCATCTAATAATCCAGGCCATGTTTAATCCTCCATTTTAAAAAAAAAAACACATGATCCTTCATGTCATTTCATAGACCTATCCTATTGTAATTTAAAAAGTGTAACTATCTGTATTCAGCCATGATGAAGCTATCATTCACTCACTCCAAAGATCTCTAAAGTCAAAGGATTTCACTGTTGTGGTTGAGATTTCAGACTAATTGTAAGAGGACAACATACGATTCAATTTTGAGATAATGTAAATGAACACATTCATGAAATCATCAGTAGTTTATAAATGTTCCTGCATGATTCGAAGGGAGATGGGATTTCACAGGGATGAATGACTACCAGTAATAGTAAAGTCAAAGTCAGTAAAGGAGACGGTGAGCAAGGAGTGGGAGAGAGGAGCAGAGATGTCTTCCAGACTCAGGATTATAGGCACAAGAGCTGTGGATGGAAAACAGCAAAAAAAAAAAAAAAAAAGAGGAGGATGGGAATGATTGAGTATCAACATTCATTTGAGGGAATGAGTTGATTGAAATATTTGAATGTTGGCTAGAGGGGCTTAATTTCAATGAAATGGTTTTTAGGACACACTTCAGAAAAGAGATATAAAGGGAAAGTCATATAGAAGAAGAAAATGTAAGAATTATTCTGGAGGCTGAGTTGGCAGAGGGAGAGTCTGAAATTCACTGGAGTTGTCAAGTATGAAGTGATAACGTTGTACTATAAAAATAGATTATCAAGGAAGTCTTAAATTTTCTGTATGAGAAGAATGGCAAGATTGGTTATGGGTTGCTTATCAGGACTACTGGGACACAGCGTCTTTGTGTTCAGAAATGAATCATGCTTGAGTCCTGGAACATTGGGTGGATGAAGACGTGTCAGTACAAGAGAGGAGCTCAGTCATTAATGCTGTATTTGATAAGTCAGCAGTTCAGTTTTTAAGTATTAGAGATGAGTTGTCTTTGGAAGAGCCAAGTGAAGACTCTTGTGTAGTCACCTCATTATATAAATAATTAAAAAGGTAATTTATAGTTGGTGGCAATAAAAATATTAGATTCATGAGAGATGAACTAGATTTAGAGTCAACTCAGAATAATAACTTTAAACTATCAGTTCAGTTCAGTCGCTCAGTCGTGTCTGACTCTTTGCAACCCCATGAATCGCAGCACACCAGGCCTCCCTGTCCATCACCAACTCCCAGAGTTCACTCAGACTCACGTTCATCGAGTCGGTGATGCCATCCAACCATCTCATCCTCTGTCGTCCCCTTCTCCTCCTGCCCCTAATCCCTCCCAGCATCAATGAGTCAACTCTTCGCATGAGGTGGCCAAAGTACTGGAGTTTCAGCTTTAGCATCATTCCTTCCAAAGAACACCCAGGGCTGATCTTCAGAATGGACTGGTTGGATCTCCTCGCAGTCCATGGGACTCTCAAGAGTCCTCTCCAGCACCACAGTTCAAAAGCATCAATTCTTCAGTGCTCAGCTTTCTTCACAGCCCAACTCTCACATCCATACATGACCACAGGAAAAACCATAGCCTTGACTAGACAGACCTTTGTTGGCAAAGTAATGTTTCTGCTTTTCAATATGCTGTCTAGGTTGGTCATAACTTTTCTTCAAGGAGTAAGCGTGTTTTAATTTCATGGCTGCAATCACCATCTGCAGTGATTTTGGAGCCCAGAAAAATAAAGTCTGACACTGTTTCCACTGTTCCCCAAACTTTTCCCATGAAGTGATGGGACCAGATGCCATGATCTTCGTTTTGTGAATGTTGAGCTTTAAGCCAACTTTTTCACTCTCCTCTTCCACTTTCACCAAGAGGCTTTTTAGTTCCTCTTCACTTTCTGCCGTAAGGGTAGTTTCATCTGCATATCTGAGGTTATTGATATTTCTCCCGGCAGTCTTGATTCCAGCTTGTGTTTCTTCCAGCCCAGCGTTGCTCATGATGTACTCTGCATGTAAGTTAAATAAGCAGGGTGACAATATGCAGCCTTGACGTACTCCTTTTTCTATTTGGAACCAGTCTGTTGTTCCATGTCCAGTACTGACTGTTGCTTGCTGACCTGCATATAGGTTTCTCAAGAGGCGGGTCAGGTGGTCTGGTATTCTCATTTCTTGAAGAATTTTCCACAGTTTATTGTGATCCACACAGTCAGAGGCTTTGGCATAGTCAATAAAGCAGAAATAGATGTTTTTCTGGAACTCTCTTGCTTTTTCCATGATCCAGCAGATGTTGGCAATTTGATCTCTGGTTCCTCTGTCTTTTCTAAAACCAGCTTGAACATTTGGACGTTCATGATTCATGTATTGCTGAAGCCTGGCTTGGAGAATTTTGAGCATTACTTTACCAGTGTGTGAAATGAGTGCAATTGTGCGATAGTTTGAGCATTCTTTGGCATTGCCTTTCTTTGGGATTGGAATGAAAACTGAGCTTTTCCAGTCCTGTGGCCACTGCTGAGTTTTCCAAATTTGCTGGCATATTGAGTGCAGCACTTTGACAGCATCATCTTTCAGGATTTGAAATAGCTCAACTGGAATTCCATCACCTCCGCCAGCTTTGTTTTAAACTATATGCCAGGCCTAATTCTGCACAGGAGGAATACAGGGTAAACAGAGGGTGAGCTCTGCCCTCAGGGAACTTACAACATAGTAGAGTGAGTAGGAGAAACTTTGAAAGTACTATCGTTCAATAAGGTATGTAAACATTGTAGGAAAGGGGAAATAGATCATCGTTAGAGATTTGAGATGGCTACATTTGCTGGGTAGCAGGAAAAACAAGAATAAATAAGATTCCACAAAAGAGAAATTTAAATGTTATAAAAAGAACTAGATGTATGGTTTGAAATATCATTGAATTAGAACTAATGTAAATGTCCATTAGTAGGAGAATTTACTTTAAATTGTGAAATATTAGATAAACACTATTAAATTAGATATCTATATGCACTGACGTATGTAGATATATGTGATGTATTTAGTGAAAATGGAAAGTGCAGAATGATAGTAATCTCATGTTTATAAACTAAAACATAAATAAAAATGCACTCATATATTTGTGCATATGCATAGAAATTGGTCAGGAAGCCTACTCACCAGTTATTAATAGTGCTTACATTTGAGGAGTAGAATCAGGAGAATCAGAAAACAGGGGCTTTCAGTGCATACATCATATATTTCAGAATTATTTTTAATTTAATGCAATGGACATGCGTTTTTATCATTGAAATTCATACTGAAATAATTATAGATTCACACACAGTTGTAAGAAATTGTTCCTGTCCTACAACTCCCTGAGGTTCAGTTCTTTCTTATTTTTTCTTTTTGTCCATTTTCTCTGTTGTTTACATTGGGTAAACTCTGTTTACCTCAAGAACACTGATTCTGTTCTCTGCCATATCCTATTATTGTGCTCATCCAATGAGTTTCAAATTTTCTATTATATTTTTTGGTACTGTTATTTCCATTTGACCGATGCTGAGATTGAGCATGTGAAAACTTAACTGTAAGCTTCCTGGAAGTCAGGGTAAAGCAGGAAACAAAAATTATGCATCTTCCTTTATGAGAAGTAGAAACACAACAATTCTCAATAATGTCAAAGAATTTCCTAGTCTTCTCCTAAGAGAAAGTTCACTACTACAGGAGTAGTTCTCAGAATAACCAGTAAGCGACTGAATGTGCGCTTCCTCAGTGACTCAGTGGTAAAGAATTCACCTGCGATGCAGAAGAAACATGAGTCACAGGTTCAATCCTGGGTTTGGGACGATCCCCTGGAGGAGGAAATGGCAACCTACTCCAATATTCTTGGCTTGGAAATCCCATGGACAGAGGAGCCTGGCAGGCTACAGTCCATAGGGTTATAAAGAGTCAGACACGCACACTGAGAGCTGAATGTATTTTCTACATATCTCTTGAGGGAAATGTTATAGTCCAAAAGAAAATCTAAATGATTACTCAGTCTCAAATTACAGCCCAGGTCACCACAGTTGACAAGGAGAAACGTTATTACAGAGGGAAACAGAAGGACTTAGTAATGAGTTGAGGAAAGAGCTTAGGTCCATAGAAACTCCCAGGTCTGAGAGGAAGTAATTACATACATTGTGATGGTTTAAAAGTATGTGTAACAGTAGCTGCTAAGTAACATCCCCAGAGTGGGAAAGACCCAGTTTATCTTAATCAAGACACTTCATGGCAGACCAGTTATTTGAGTCATGGGTTTCTATGGGCTTTCTGGCAAAAACTGTAGAAAAAGAGAGGTCATTGACAAGTTAGACAGCTGAATGAAATTACTGTCTACAATATCCAGGAAGAGTGGGAATCATTGTTCAGCAGAAACCTGGGGGGTCTGGACTTTCAGCAGAGGGAGGTTTAAAAGGGAATCATGTTGAGAGACCTACTGGGAAAAATGATTCCTTGAATTTGGTTTTCACTGGGTGGCCTGCTGGATGGAATGAGTGGGAAGATTTCATTGAGGAGGTCATTAGGTTGTAGTCTAAATACACTATTTGGAAACCAAGCTAGGATTGCTTCTAAGAAAGTCAGTCGTATCAAATGTAGGAGGAAATATGAAATGAGAATGAAGGTGGACACAGGTGGGTATTAGTATTGTTGTCGAGCATTTTCATCTAAGAGAATGAAAGAATGGTAGCGAAGATGTAGGAAAGACCCAGGAAGTAAGAAAGGAGGATGTAGCTAGTATTCTAAGATGAAAGGATCTGTGAAAAGTCACCCAGAAGGAGTATATTATTGGAACTGTTGTTGTCGATAAATGGTGTCAGGTCAAAAGGATAGCTCAAAAATGCCCAAGATACACATGAAGAAATTGTGGAGGAAGGAATAGGATCACAGGTTTTAGGAAGGAAACTGACCATGAGAAGGCAGATTTCTCAAGAAGATACAAGGTAGAACATCTAGAGCTCTAACAGACTTTGGATGTGGAAAGGCACACATCTCTGCCTCTGCTCTTGAAAGGAAAGATGAGAATATGAATGTGCAGATGGCTTGAAACCCTGATATGCATAAATTAGAATTGTATTTTTCTGTGACTTACTTTCTGTACAATGGCCCATTTCAATATGGTGATGGAAAGCTCAAGCCATTCAAGACTCTCTGTCTTCCATTTTCCTGGTCCTTATTTCTCTCAGGCCACTGCTGAGGGACCCCTTGCTTCTATCAGTCTGTCAGTAGCTCTATGATTTTTCCATGACCTTCAAGGAAATCCTGGCTCCAAGTTGATGCCTGCATGGCTCAGTGAAAGTGAAGTGAAGTCGCTCAGTCGTGTCCGACTCTTTGCGACCCCATGGCCTGCAGCCTACCAGGCTCCTCCATCCATGGGATTTTCCAGGCAAGAGTACTGGAGTGTGTTGCCATTGCCTTCTCCAGAGGATCTTCCTGACCCAGGGATCCAGCCCGGGTCTCTCACAAATGTCCCCAGTACTGTGTGCATACCCTTAGACATTCACTGTCTGGAGTCATGCTTCTGCCTCACCCACGAAGTGCAGTGCATGGCTCGAGGACTCTCACACTTCTGTTCTCCTCAAGTCTGCCCCATCAGTCTTCCATTTTTCTTGTCTAGAGGTGGAACACTGACCTGGTGCAGGAAGGTATATGCTCCATTCACATGGCATTTTACTTATATACTTGTACCTGTCTGAAGCCCTTACCATTTCTGCAAAGGTTTTTGCTCCTGTGACCAGCCAAAAAGACTCTCCCTTTTTTTGTCGGGGTTAGGAGGCTTTTCCTCTGGGTCATACCTTCCCCAAAGTAATGAACATAACCATCTTATTTTCTTGAATATTTTGGGATGGCAGGGAGATGGACTAAACTAGTTAGCATTTCTAAAATATTGAAATGCCACAAATACCAAAGATGAAGAGAATGAGAGTTTATTGTGTACCTGCAAAGTACCAGGCACTTCATCCCTAACAACATTTTAAATGTAGATATTATTTTTACCCCTGTCTAAAGATGAAAAAACTGAGGCTGTGCAAGTTTATACAACATACAAATAAATAGTCATATCTCTGGTGAGTGGCAGAGCCACTTCTCTCTGAACTGTACACTTCATTCTTCCTCTGAAAGTAAAGGGCAGAATGCAGTGTGAATAACATTCAGAGAAAGCCATAGTGAATATTCCTGGCTCTAGTCACCTGTAACTAAATGATGGTGGAAAGGGCTGGTGGAGTTAGAGAAAGGAAGGCACTGGTGGATATCAGAGGGAGGGAGAGGTGGAGAAGTTGATGCCTCATAAGACTATCTGTTGAATTCTATTCAAAGCACCATATTAAAAGCAGAGGCAGCACCTGTGGCAGGAAGCCAAAACTGATCATTGCTGGCAGACATATAGAGGGATAATCAAAGGATAATGGAGAGGTAAGTGATCATAACAACTAGCACAGGGTGGCAGACAGAAGCCTTATGTTTTGGAATAAGGAACACAGGACTGAATTTGAAAGTAACATGGTACTTCATAACAAGGAAGCAAAGATGGAGGGTATAAGAAAAGGTGAAGAAATTTGAAACCATGATGTTGGAGAGATCATATAATCCCATGTTACTCCCCCATTTTCTTATTGCCACATCTTATCCAGTGGGTTTTAACTTCAAGTAGCAATCTAAGAATTGTTCATTGCTTGATGATCTGGAAACAATACCATGGACTGAAGGCACCAGCTCTCTTTTCCTTCTCTTTATATGTAGGAAGAAAGAAAGGAAGAAGTCGAAAACTGTACAGAAGAAAGAAAATGACTTTAGAGTAATTTGACATGATTTCAAATGCAGATGCAATTTCTTCTGTGTGATCGTGAATGAAGGAATAGTTATATTTGTATGACCACTTGGTTGAGAGGCTTTAAGGTTATGATCAGGTGCCTAGTGTAGGACCCTAAACATAGCAGGAGCTCTGCAAATGTAAATCATTTTTCCTACACCTTTATTCATTCAACAGATATTTTTAAAGCAGTTAATTTTATGCCACAGATAATGTATTAATCAGCATAGGCCACCTTATACTGAAGTAATAAAGACCCCTTAATCTCATTTGCTTAAACACAACAGAAGTTTAATTCTCCCACTAACTAAGAAGTCTGCTGTTTATTTAGATGGCTTTATTGGGCATCTCTTCTCCATGTAGCAGTCCAGATCACTTCAGTCTTTTATCCTAACCGTCTTGATATAAGACCTCTTCAAGGATCACTACAACAGAGAAAGTGCTGTCCAGAACTGCTCTTAGAAATTTCTGCCTGGAAGTGACACACATCACTTAGCTGGCAATCCATTGGTCAGAACTAGTCCTGTAGCCTCTCCTACTTCAAGGGGATGAATATGGAGTCTTATGTGTGCCCAGAAGAAGAGAAGAACTGGATATTGATGCATACAAGGAATGCCTTCCACTAGCAAGGCACTAGGTACTTAGTAGTAAACAAAGTAGGCATCATTTATCTTTTCCTCATGGACCTCTCAATCCAGAGTGATATGGGAAAGCTATGGCATCTGAAAAGAGCCAGGTTTCTTCCCAGGCAAGGCAAGGAACTAGATCAAAGTGATTGCATTCAATAA
Organism: Bos taurus; assembly: GCF_002263795.3. NCBI lineage: Eukaryota > Metazoa > Chordata > Mammalia > Artiodactyla > Bovidae > Bos > Bos taurus. The sequence continues at coordinate 52,763,984 of NC_037329.1, forward strand.
GTATAATGTTATGTGGGAAAACAGGAAAGGGTAACAGTTGAGTATAAGTGACAAGTATGGAGAACTTAGCAATCCTCAATAAATATTTACTGAATGAATGTTAAGAATAAGAAGAAATTTAGCTCTAAAAAAACTAAATGGGAAAGGCGACAGAGAGAGAACAGATATAGGAAGAAAAAACACATGGAAACAGTTTATGCTTTTCAAATGTTCTGAATAATATTTGGGAATAAAAGCTGTTCTTGCTATATCTGCTGCTTCCAGTAAGCCTGAAATATTCTGTGCTGGTCTCTTCTGCCATAGTTGGGCTGAGGAGGAATGCGTTCCCAGCCAGACTGTTTCATTCTTACCTAGTCAAGAATGTGGGAATTGTTGGGAGACTTGGACTCTGACTCATCGTCTAGAATGTTTTATGGTGAATCAAGGTAGCTTGATGGGCAGCTGTCAAATATGGAAGTGTCACAGGCAGTGAGTAAATGTGCCACTATAAATACTGAAAATGCTGCAGAGTTAGGCAAAAACCTTTATGAATACAATTGTATGGCAGAATCTTAGAGAGAGGTGATTCCTTAAAGCTTTAAAATGATTTATATAAAAAAGATTTATTAAAGGAATGATAGAAAACAGGTAAAAAAAGACATTTATAATATATCCCCTACACATAAACCCTGTTAACATTTCAGTATAGTTTAGCTGGTACTCTATCATCTCCCTTTTACTTAACAGTATTTTCCACATCAAAAAATATACTTCTGCAAAATTATTTTTCATGGCTGCATGGTATTGTATCATATGTATGTCTCAAAATATATTTCTTTATCATCCCATTAGGTTGTTTACAGATCATTGCCATTATAAACAATGCTGTTAAAAACTTACCTTGTCTGAATTTCTATGCATCTCTTTATTTCAGAGAGTAATTTTTCTAATTGGAATTAGAATTGGAATTACTATAGTAAGAATTATGTATAATTCAAGGCTTATTATGTACATTACCAAATTGCCCTCTAAAATATTGTTGCAATTTATATTACTACCAACAGTGGATAAGAGCAAAAGAGTGTTTAGGAATCCATAGTCTACAAATGTGGTTATAGAGAATTGACTATATTATAAAAATGTGTTTAATCTTGTCAGCTGTTCACAAAAAGGGGCCCTTAAAATATTATTTTTAAATCCTCCATCCTATATTTCATGCCTTACGCTAAAATCATAAGTATGAGAATTTCACATTAGATTTCTTAGAAAAGAATTTGAGACAGATTCACATATTCTACTAAATGGGCTCATTAATATCATGGGTGCTAGGATAAGATCAATGAATAATTCATTGGATATCTGCAATGATTTTCTCTGTTGACAGAATATATTGAGATCTGCCATTGATATATCCAGGCCTTGCTATATGGCTGTTAAATATCCATTCACGTCTTTAATGATCCTCTGAATAGTAGGCAACTTCTTGTTTGTCTAGAGAAAACCAAGAAAACTTCAGCTGAATTGACTATGTAAACTGAAAAAGATATAGATGAAATAGTCAAGTGTCTACTTATAATATGTATTGCACTAATTTAGACATAAATAATACTTTAAAACACATATCAGGCATAGAGTATTTTTACAAGTATTTCTCTTTTCTCAACCTTATAATTCATGAAGCAGTTTTAGTTCAGCTCCCATGCATTCTTGACATCAGAAAGGTACCACCTTTTCAGGCAGCTGGTATGTTTCTACCACCTGTCATCTGGAATTTAGTCTAAGTAGTTTTGGGGTACAAGATTGTGAGAATATATGATGCCGTCCCTGGAAATCTTTCCTCCAGCTTAAAAGCCCACTTACTACTCATGGTCTCTAGTAACCACTTACTCTGATACTTTTTTTAGTGATCTTTAAAATACTTGTTTTCAACAGTACTTTCAATTATTAAGTCATATCTCCCAAAATAATTACTAACTCTGTATTAAATTCCTTGACTTCTGTTTTTACCGGTCCCATCAAGTGAAGGACTGCTAAAACTATTGAAAATTCTCATCAATTGGCGTCTTAGATTTAAGGCAACTGCCTTAAACTGTACTTTGTGAAAAATAAAGTGAGAGAGTGCCTGGTATTATGAGAGACTTTATAAGGACTTTAGATAAAATGCCTCTTTTTCTGAGGGATAATTATGCAGAAGAAAAATCTCACCTTACATTCATCTATATATTACAGTTTAAACAGAAAGAGAGGGGATCTATACAAATCTCTTTTGTGTTCTTATGCAAAGTGATTATTGAATATGAAAGCTTTTTTCCACCTATAAAAAATGTCTTAAGAATACAGTAGGATTGTCATGCATTTATCTTGTATAGAAACACTGAAAATATAGGTTCGTGGATCCTACTTCTTTGAAAATATTCACATTGGAATTTTTTAAGAACTACGGCTTCTACCCAGTTAAACATCCTTCCAATTCCAAACTGCATCTACTTTTATTTTAATACAAAACAAACAAACCAACAAACAAACAAGCAGCAGAAAATATTTAGAATAGATATTCTCTTAAGGAACCGTAGTGAAAATTTTTGTAACTCAGAATGAAAAATTTAGAGAATCGAGTGGCTAAATTTCCCTGTAGTGTTTCTCCCTCTTTAAAATATGTTATATTGTTTCCATTCTTTTCATCTAAGTATTTCCAGAGTAAAATAACCTATGTTACAGATTAGGTGGCAGCTATTTGATCGATGTGGTTGAAGATAGCATATGGGGTATTCTTTAAATATTTAAAATCTTTGTTCTTGCCCATTGCAGTAGAATATATGAGAATTACCCCCAAAACTTCCCAATAGTACATGTATGTAATACCTGTCATCTTAAAAAGCAATGAACATTTTACCACTGCTTTCTTTGTTATTTGAAGCAAATCAAAGTGAGAGATACAGAGCTTAAAATAAATTGTTACAGAACTCTAATTCTATAAGATCTTACAATTCCAGGAGATTATAAATGCCGTTTTAAAATGTTAATCAGAAGATGCATTTGTTTTAATTCTTGATACTGAAAATATTGACTGAATTGTGAATTAACACATTTAGGGTTGCAGATGTCATTTTTCATGACATTTCCTGAATGATGTAATTTTCATATTTCATATAGCAGTTTGATCAATTTACAGATTTATTTTACATAATTAGTTGGTAAATGAGAAATTCAATTGCTGATATATAACTATTCCTCTGTAATATAGAAAATAAGTTTAAATTCTGAATTATAAATAAAAAAGCAAATATTTTGAAGACATCTGGTCCACATCTGTCTGAAATAAGATAATTTAAAACAGTGTAATTAACTGCAAGAAATACTGAAATATTCACACCTTAGAATGTAAAAAATAACTCATTCCATTTTAGTGTGATTTTTTGAGTTGGTGAATTTTTTTTTTTAATTTTAGTGTCCTTTAGCCTCTCATTCTGTCATTACAAAGAAGACTGACAAGCTAAACAAACAAAAATAATCCATGTTTTTCAAAGCTTCTAATAAATGAAAGAATTATCTTTATTACTATTCTTTTATGTGTTGACTAACCTCCACTCCTAAGTTAATACTCAGCAGACTTAGACTCAGGCCTACCCCCTTTTGATGTATTTATAATTCTCCATTCAATTATTTAAAATGAGAGATTAGTGAGAGAGTCTGTAATCTCACTCCCTAAATTGTGTTTTCCTTGTGGACACAAAGAAACTCAGTAAATGTGAGAGGGAGGTATTCAGACTCACGGAAATGAAAGCATCTTTGGTATATTCTCATGATCAGTAGAGAATTGTCGTTTGAAGACTGATCTTTTCTTTTGTTAAAAACCTGTGTTAAGTGGAATATTAACCATTTTAGGAGAAAGGAAAATACGCTAGACTTCCTATGCATGCCTGCTCAGTCACTTAAGTCATGTCCGACTCTGTGCGACGCTATGGACTGTAGCCTGCCAGGTTGCCATGCCTTCCTCCAAGGGATCTTCCCAAGCCAGGGATCGAACCCGTGGTGTCTCCTGCATCCCAGACAGATTCTTTACCGGTGAGCCACCCAGGAAGCCCAGACTTTCTATGTTCTAACCCCAAAATGTGAAAAACGTGATACATTTCTTCCTTAATGAAAAGCTGCAGAACCTTAAAACTTTTATAGGACTGAATTTCGATCCATGATAGAGAAGTTAGGGGTTCCCTGGTGGTTCAGATGGTAAAGAATCTCTCTGCAATGCAAGAGACCCAGGTTGAATCCCTGGGTTGGGTAGATCCCCTGGAGAAGAATTTGGCTACCCACTCCAATATTCTTGACTGGAGAATCCCATGGACAGAGGAGCCTGACAAAGTTAGATTCATGAACACACACGACAATAATGCTACAGTATAAGGGTGGGGGAAGATCTCTGCTCTGATGCCAGAGGCTCTCCTAACAGTAGACCAGGAGGAGAATTGAGCCTATGAGAAGTGAAAACTCTTTTCCTAATACATGCCCTAAGATATCACAAGTTATATTTTGTGTTTTTACTTCCAGGGAGCATGATAAAGATCCAGAGAGTTTTTTTAAGGTATTGATGCATCTTAAGGACTTAGGACTCAATTTCCACGTATCTGTCCTTGGAGAAACCTTCACAGATGTCCCAGGTATCTCTCTTGTATTTTCTAGTGTGTATTTTTATAGATGATATAAGCTCTACAACTTAAGTATTAATTTCCATGTTTCCCTTTGTTAGAATAATCAAGATGAGCACTGTCAACCAAAAGATTATACGATGGCATTAAAGTGTGATTCAATTAAAAAAATACTTAAGTAAGCATTCTTTGATTTAAGTTGAGAACGTGAAGTCATCTCTTTTATCAAATATAGTTTATACAATGCATCTTGATGTAAATAAAATATATTGCTTTAGGCATCTTAACAGTTAAGGAAAGTGGGAATTTGTAATTGGATATACAACCTCTCACCTCAGGGTCACTGGTTTGAATCCTACTCTCTCTGGTAATGGCTGAAATACATTACCATCTGTAGGTGGCCTGTGTAAAGCATTTTGGCATCAAACTTGTAAAGCAGAGTAGATATATATCATAGCTGTCATTGGTCCATGCTTTTTTAATTGAACTTGAGAAAGCAAACAGAAATCTGAAGCTGATAGCAGCAAGTCTTCTCATCCCTAATGCCATAGGGAGCTTCTTCTGAACCATTTCCTTCACCCTGCATCCTCACTGAGCATATCTGTGTCAGAAGATGGGAATCTTGACCACCATTCTAAGGTCTTAAATGTTCATGTTTTTTAAGTTTTGGATATTCAACTTTTTTTGTAAACTCCAAGTATGCATGAGTGGGTTCTCAGTTGCTAAGTCTTGTCTGACTCTCTGCAACTCTGTGGACTATACCCCACCATGTTCCTCCATGCATGGAATTTCCCAGGTAAGAATACTGGAGTGAGTCGCCGTTTCCTTCTCCAGGGAATCTTCCCAACTCAGGGATGGAACCTGCATCTCCTGCATTGGCAGGCAGATTCTTTACTACTGAGCCACCTGGGAAACCCAAACCCCAAGTATGCAGACAAGGAAAGTTCCTATCATCATGCTCTATGACTCTTAAAGTATTAGTCACTCAGTCGTGTCCAACTCTTTGCACCCCGATGAACTGTAACCCACCAGGCTCCTCCATCCATGGGATTTTCCAGGCAAGAATACTGGGGTGGGTTGCCATTTCCTTTAAGGACCATGTAAACGTTACCCTCACTTAGCCAGTACTTTGTGATTCTGGTATGATGTGAGGAAGTACACCGAGCTTGTACCTCAGTAGCCTCATCTGATATGGCTCATCCTCTGCCCCCTGCACTTGTAGACACCAGCTTCTTTTTAGTTCCTCTAAATTTCCAAACTTCTTTAAACCTCTGGATATTTGCCTGCTGCCTGCTGCTGCTGCTGCTAAGTCACTTCAGTTGTATCCGACTCTGTGCAACCCCAGAGATGGCAACCTACCAGGCTCCGCCTTCCCTGGGATTCTCCAGGCAAGAACACCGGAGTGGGTTGCCATTTCCTTCTCCAATGCATGAAAGTGAAAAGTGAAGGTGAAGTTGCTCAGTATTGCCTGACTCTTAGCCACCCCATGGACTGCAGCCTACCAGGCTCCTCCATCCATGGGATTTTCCAGGCAAGAGTACTGGAGTGGGGTGCCATTGCCTTCTCTGCGACATTTGCCTATTTGTTATTCATTTGATCTCAGTTCAGGTGTATTTTCTTTCAGTGTGAAACTTTATCATGGTCTCATGGCACCCTATACTTTTACCTTATGATACTTTCCTTAGTTTCTAATCATATAATTATGTGAAATTTCTTATCTCACTGCCACACATACACACAAACACAAAGTAGAACATAGGTGCTGGGTAGACAAGGGTTGTGACCATCTCATTCATCAGTGCTCCTCAAAGCCTAGTGCAGTGCCTGACACAAGGCTGGAACTCAGTGAGTGAGTGTTGGGTAAACAGGTAGAAATACTGTGAACTTCCTGCCTTCAAGCAATTTATAGTTTTCTTAAAGAAGGAACAGTTTTGCGTAAGCAGAGGAAACAGGAAGGGAAACACAGGACAATATAATTATACATGAGTACTGACACATGTGGCTTACTTAGAGTAGAATGTTAATTGAAGGGCTAGCACTTGAATAGCCAGAGGATTAGGATTAGGATCCCAAAAGGGGAAGCAACATGGGAAAAGCATGGAGAAGCAAATATTACAGATATTATACTGAAATGAGAGAACAATTTCAGGGATTAGTGCTATGAGATCCCTAAGTAGAATAGAAGATTCTGCATACAAAAGTTAGTAAGTAAGTAATACATAGACAGGGTAGAGCCAAAGTATGGAGGATCTGCAAAGTAGGTTGCTGCTGCTGCTAAGTCGCTTCAGTCGTGTCCGACTCTGTGTGACCCCAGAGACGGTAGCCCACCAGGCTTCCCCATCCCTGGGATTCTCCAGGCAAGAACACTGGAGTGGGTTGCCATTTCCTTCTCCAGTGCACGAAAGTGAAAAGTGAAAGTGAAGTCACTCAGTCGTTCCCGACTCTTAGCGACCCCATGGACTGCAGCCTACCAGGCTCTTCTGTCCATGGATTTTCCAGGCAAGAGTACTGGAGTGGGGTGCCATTGCCTTCTCCGGCAAAGTAGGTTAGGTAAAGGTAAAAAATAGGGAGCCTTGGTCTTGAACTGGAAAGAGATATGATGAAACCTGTATTTTAGGAGGATTTCTGTTGCAGTGATATGTAGGCAGAATCACAGTAAGACTGCAGAGTCATCCAAGCATGGGCTCTGTGAGGTGGTTTGTTTTTGTTCAGTCACTAAGTCATGTCCGACTGTTTGTGACCCTAGGGACTGCAGCACACCAGACTTCCCTGTCTTCCGCTCTTTCCTGGAGTTTGCTCAAAATCATGTCCATTGAGTCAGTGATACTATCCAACCATCTCATCCTCCATCATCCCCTTCTCCTGCCCTCAGTCTTTCCCAGCATCAGGGTGTTTTCCAATGAGTCAGCTCTTCACAACAGGTGGCCAAAGTATTGGAGCTTCAGCTTCAGCATCAGTGTGGTGGTTGGTGGCAGAAAGATTAGTGAGAGGGCTGTTAGGAGAGAGATTCTCAAGGAAAACACGGAAAAGAATTTGGTAGATGGATGGCTGTCGAGAAAGAAGGAAGAAAAAAATCAGCTTATTTGCAAAGCTGGTGATTTCAGTCTCGTTTTTGCCAGTATTGAGATGTTTGTGGATGAACTGAAGAAAGTGGCTGGAGAATACCACTAAGCAGAGGGCTTCTCAGCCAGCTTCACTGTTGGGTAATTTTAAGCCACCACTACAAAGAAGACTAGGTTTTTCCTCAAAGGGCCATGTTTTTGGAATCACAGCTCTCCCTTCCCACCCGTTTAGCAATTTAGAGCAGCATCGTGGGGATTGAAAGTGGGATGGGAAGCAATTAGGGGCCTGAGAATTGAGTGCTCAGTAATTACAGGCTCAATCTTTTACTCACTTTGGCCTGACCTCAACACATACTTATTGAACACCTTAGAAGAGGGATTTCACGGTGAACAGGATGCAGCCTGCGCCTCAGGGAGCCCTGCCCTGGGGAGACACTTCCGTATGAATGCTGTGGATCCCTGTGGGATGCTGTGGATGACCACAGGAAGAGTCCTGTCACCTATGCACACACTTCTGTTACTCCCAGTCTCAACTGGTACTCCCTTCTGCCTTCGCCTCTGGCCCATCTGTCACGTCCAATGTGAATCAGCTCTTTAAGGCTGCAGCCCTTCACCTTGCACGTGAGAAGAGCGCGGGTTGTTGGCTTGATGAATGAGTCTGATGGCTTTCCAGGTTGTGCTCCTAGATGGCCACATTGCAGTCTTTATTCCAGAGGTTTCCTAACAGGACATTTCGTGTAACTTCAGTTGTTTGCATCACTGTTCGGGCTTGACAAGCACTAATATAGCACTTGGTGTATTTCAGGCATTGTTCTAAGCCATTTATAAATGTTAAATCTTTAACCTCTTAGCAGTCTTGTTCAGCATTACTATCTCCATTTTTCTTAGTGGGGGAAACTACACTAAGGTACGGAGGTACACCAAGGTACAGAGACGTTAAGTGAGGTCACATAACTATGTAGTATTTTTAACCACTGTGCTATGCTACATTTCCATTTTCTTGTTTTCTGACCCAAGTGTTTCTCTAAACATTTTTTCCCACAACTCACCATCTAGCACTTCACACAAAGGGTTACCTAGCAGGTATAGAGGAGCCTGACAGGCTATAGTCCATGGGGGTCACAAAGAGTCAGACAGGATTTAGTGATGAAACAGCAACAACAACAAAAGCAGGTATACATTTCTTTGCCTGCTGCCTCTTCCAGGTGCCCTATTAGCATATCTAAAACCCATACTTTAACACCAACTTCTCTCTGTTGAAACTATGCAGTATCAGCCAGAAGAATAACTCTGGACACTGTTAACATTTGTGAGGAAGTGGCTTTCTTGTAAATAATTGCAAAAATAGTTATTATTACGCTGTTCATTGCTCCTGTTGACAGAATAGAAGCAGATATTTGCTACTTGCTTGGTCCTTTGCTGAGTTATTTCATGTAATGCTCATGATAATCCCAGCGGAGTATGTATTATTATCCCATTTGATAGATGGAAAAACTGAGTCTTTGAAAGTTTAAATCACTTTGATTATACTGTTTGTGGGTCAAATTTTGTCTTTCACAAGCAAAACCAAGACAGGTTTAATACATGACAGCAGGGCCATTAATTACTCTTTTTCTCCTTGAGGTGTGATTTACATATAACATTGTATACATTTAAGGTGTACAGTGTGATAATTTGATACATTTACACGTTGCAACATGATCATCAGTGTAGTTCTAGCTAAGGCCTCTCTCACACCACATAATTATTTCTTTTTTGTGATAAGAATATGTAAAATCTAGTCTTCAAGCAATTTCGAAGTATATAATACAGTATTGTTGACTATAATGACTATGCTGTACTTTAAAAAAAATTGTTATTCCATTATAATATACATACCATACACTCCACTTGCTTCACTTGCACATTTCAATGATTTTTGGTATATTTACAGAATTGTGTAATTATCACCATGCATAGAGTTTGTTTGTTTGTTTGTTTTTGGCCATGGGTCATTTGGGGTCTTAGTTCCCAACCAGAGATCAAATCTGCACCCCTTACAATGGAAACAGAGTCTTAACCACTGGACATCCAGGGAAGTCCCCACTATGCTATTCTTTTGATCTCCAGGACTTATTCTTACTCTACTTGAAAATGTGTACATTAATTACTCCTTATTCAACTTCTTTCTCCTTCCCTCTCCACAGAGCTTGTAGGAAAAGGTAACATATTTCTGAGCAATGGCATTAGCACCAATGAGTTTTACTGCCCTTTTTGATGCAGCAATCTCTTTTAAATTCCTTTTGAAAATATTAAAACCACAGTAGAGCGACTTTGTAGAGTTTTCATACTGTTGATTGTTTTCAAATTATGTTGTTGCAAGGTTTTTATCATCCTTTTTTCTGAAAAATGTGATAGAGTAAGATTATTGATTCTAGTTCATTTATAGCTACATAGTTTATAGCTCTTTTGTATCATCCTTTCATCTTACAAGAGGAGCATGACCTAGGACAGTGACTATTCCAAGTGCTCAGAGCTGAGCACAGTGTGTGAGACAGGCAGTAGTAGATTGCTGCAAGGTTGGGAGTAGAACATAGGAGTCAGTCCTCTCATCCCTACTCCTATATGTGTTCAGTAAGTGTTTTTCTGTTTTTTTGTTTTTTGTTTTTATTTTGGCTGTGCTGGGTCTTTGTTGCAGCACACGACTTTCTCTAATTGTGGTACACGGGAGTTTCTCTAGTTATGGAGCACAGCTTCGGGTTCGGTAGTTGTAGCGCGCCGACTTCTCGAGTTGTGGTGTTTGGGCTTAGTTGTCCCAAGGCATGTGGGATATTAGTTGCCTGACCAGGGATTGAACCCACATCCCCTGCATTGGAAGGCAGATTCTTAAGCACGGGACCACCAGGGAAGTCTCGGTTTTGTATGTTTTATGCCAAGTACTAAACGAGATGTTTAGGTTGAAGTGGTGAATAAAGCAAAATATCTTTTGTGATGTTTGCATCACAGAAGTAGTCCAACTCCAGTGCTTTATTCATCAGTTCCTAGAGCACTTAAAACATGCCAAGTACTGTTTGAAGCCCCTTGTGCATTGCCTTCTATTTTTCCTTTTAATTAATTTAATTTTAATTGGAGGCTCATTCCTTTACAATATTGTAGTGGTTTTTGCCATACATTGACATGAATCAGCCATTTGTGTACATGTGTCCCCCATCCTGAACGCCCTCCCCCCAACTCCCTCCCCATCCCTCGGGGTCATCCCAGTGCACCGGCCCTGAGCACCCTGTCTCATGCATCGAACCTGGACTGGCGATCTGTTTCACATATGGTGATCTACTTGTTTCAGTGCTATTCTCTCAAATCATCCCAACCCTCGCCTTCTCCCACAGAGTCCAAAAGTCTGTTCTTTATCTCTGTGTCTCTTCTGCTGTCTCACATATAGGGTCATTGTTACCATTTTTCTAAATTCCATGTATATGTGTTAATATACTGTATTGGTATTTTTCTTTCTGACTTACTTCACTCTGTATCCAGTTTCATCCACCTCATTAGAACTGATTCAAATGCACAACAGCCCTGTAAATTAAGCTCGGTTGTATCATTTTACAGCTGAAAAAAGTAAGAAACAGGGAGATTAAGTCACTTGCCTGAAATCACACATCCATCCAGTTTTCAATCCACAATTCAAACCTTGTCAGTCCACCTTTCTGCCATTATCCTCTAAGTGGAAACCATAAAATTATCCCTATTTTATAAGTAAGAAAGCAGAAGGTGATAATGGTGGAAAATTCCTGGCTACACATATGAAATCATTTCCATTTTCTCTAATAATTTCTATGCAAATGGAAAGTTTAAAAACAAACAAAGAACCCCCACAAAGCCTCAGATTCATTTCCTAAATATATCACTCCTCAGACATTAGAGTGAACTCCCTCTTCTTTCTGCCATCTGTCTTCATCACAAGAAAGGTGTCAAAAACAATATGAAGTGGAAAGATATTCCAAATAATACTTGGCATATATTTACTGTTCCATAAATACTATTTGAATGAATGAAGAATAAGTCTAATGTAATAGAATAATGTTTACATACCATATCAGGTATATAAGAACCTTTGTTGAAATGATTTCCAAATATTAGAGAATTAGTGAATGAAAATAGAGAACCCTAAGACTTAAGGAAGCTCTAAATGGTTCTATATTATATTTTCTGTTTTCATATAAATGACCTTGATTTAACCTAAATCTATTTTTCAATCTGTTCTCATATTTCAGCTCTTACATCAATCAGAATAAGCTAAATTATGCTAAACTAACAGCCTTAAAAATCTCAATGGCTTAAAACAGTTAACACTTATGTTTTTATTCATTCTATGTACTTATTGCAGGTGAGCAGTAGTCTTCTACTCATATGGTCACTCAGGGACCTAACCTTATAGAAAGAGACCCAAGCCTTCACCATCACAAGCATTACCTGTTACTATGCCGGGTGGAAGAGAAAGCTGGGAGGTTCTTCCGTTAGCAAGTTACTGCTCTGGCCTAAAAGTGACATTGCATGTGTGCGTGCTCAGCCACCAAGTCGTGTCCGACTCTGTGCCACCCCATGGACTGTAGCCTGTCAGGCTTCTCTGTACATGAAATTTCCCAGGCAAGAATACTGGAGTAGGTTGCCATTTCCTTCTCCAGGGGATCTTCCCAACCCAGGAACCAAATCTAAGACTTCTGCATCGACAGGCGGGTTCTTTACCACTGAGCCACCAGGGAAGCCCAGAAGTGACAAAGGGTTCCACTCCAATCTTTGTCCAGAACTTGTTGAAGAGTGCTGCCCAACACTAAGCGGGCCAGGAAACGCAATCCTGCTTTGAGCCCAGAATGGGAGAGAGCAGAAATAGCTGATGCAAAGCGCTTGTTGACACCATAGCTCCCTACCCAAGATATCTGTCTCGGTCTGATATCTGGGTGAGTCTTCCCTGTTGAATGAATAACTTAATAAGTACGAGAGTACTGCTCATAGTCTTCTTGCTGGAGACAGCTCAGCTAGTGTCTGCAGGCACATTGAGCACCTGTGTCCCATTCAGCAGTCCATACAAAGTCGAGCTGGGCTCTGTGGGAATGGAGTTAATGATCACTTATGGTGATGGCATTTTGAAAAGCTTACAGTGTCAGTCAGCAGTGGTTTTGCCCTTCACCCCTAGGGGATGTTTAGCAATGCCCAGAGACATTTTTTGGTTCTTACAGCTGTTGAGGGGAGGATGCTACTGGCATCTAGTGGGTAGAGGCCAGGACACAGGACAGTCCCTTAAACTGCACAAGACAGCCCCCACACAGAGAACTCTCCAGCCTAAAGTGTCGTTGGTGCCACAGTTGAGAAGCTGTGATTCTATGAATTCAAGTCAGAAGGGCAGGTTTCAGACTGGGTCCTATCGTTTTTTAGATTAAACTCAGTTAATCCATCTGTGCAGTACAAAAGAGGAGATGGGTGGGAAAGAGAAATGATAATAATAATTATGATAATAAAACCACCCACCCTATCTCACCTCTTGTGAGTTATAGTGAGGATTTTAGGCACAGTAACATAATTTGGGGGAGAGTACTTTCTAAACTTTTAATACTGTCTGGTTTTTATTATAAGACTCATGAACTTCTCTTCAGAGTTTATATATGGAGTGAGTCTTTAATGCATTTTGTATCTGAAGAGGACATTAATGATGCTGAACCTTAAAAGTTCATTCTTGCCATTATTTTAATTATTTTTAATCCAAAAATTGAAAGGTCATTCTGCCACATAAAGCATCCATCAGACTCCATGTTACAAATGAACCAAAAAGCCTAGAAGCTTCACAGTGTAAATATTTTAGCTTTGGCCAGTTCTCATGACAAGGTCACATTATTAGCCCTTGAGATGGGGTGTGTGTGTGTGTGTATGTGTTTTAAGAAGAAGAAAAGAAGCAGCAGCAAATACTTAAGATATCAAATCAATGGAATGTGTCTGTATATTTAATAATTTCTCACAAATGATAATTCTAAACCAAATACTTTGTTCTATGAACAGCCAAAGCCTTACATCAGGATTCCTCTTCCCAGCTTTGTGGAAGAAGGAGTTTTAGCTTTGGCCATGGGCAGTGGGGAGGTGATAAAACTACAAGAAAAGTAAGAACCTGAACTACAGTTTCGTCAGACAGAAGTTCTTCCTTCTGGTTCATCTTTAATTTGAGGTTAAGAACAGTATGTGGAAAGCTTCTGGTTAGTATCTGGCATGACAATGGTTATTACAGTGATCTTGGCATATTCCTGATCCTTTGCTCTGGAGTCAAATGTCAGATAATTATGTAACATTCCCCCCTCCCCCCATCTCCCTGTTCATTCAGCTCCCAGCTATGATCTCATTTTCAGCAGAGCAGCTACGCTAAGGAGGAAATAATAGAAACACAAATAACTTACATCACATTAATATAAAGGTATAAAATTTTGCTACAGGGGGACCCAGCAGAAGGAAAACTATTAATATATTGATCAGTGTTGAATTGTAATATGATTATATATGAGATGAAGTAAATGTGCCAGTAAGATTAAATAAACTCATTCTCTCTAGACTATATGTTTCCCCAAACCTGTTCCTTTTTCTTTTTTTTTTTAAACAAATTTTGTCACTATTCATTCCCCTGAACACAGAAGTATTAACTGAGTTCCTACTGTGGTCTAGCACCATATGGTGAATACCAAGAAGAGAAGATGTCATTGCTCTAAAATCTTAATGTCTGGGAAACAAAAACATTTTAAAAATCACATTTTATGATACCATGTCCTTGTTTGTATTATAACATTTTCAGATAAATTTTGAATACATTATTTCATAACCCTTACAACAATCTAGTGACTAGCTAGTAAAATAGGCAGTAACACCCTCTGTTTATAGCTGAGAGAAATTATTTATGTTGAAATAACATGGATCTGAGGTGGATTTTCTGCAGACAGAGCCACCTTCATATGATTCTTAGAAATAGGCATATCATTAATTCTCCAAGAACTGATTGGGGAAGTCAGTTACGAAGAATCTGATTTGAAACTGTCTCCCAATCCTTTGCTGAAGAAGACAACAAAATATAATGGGAAAGTGGGGAAGATTAAAATAAGTATAGACATATATGCTCCTGGGACTTTACAGGTGGTGCTAGTGGTAAAGAACTGGCCTGCCAGTGCAAGAGACATGAGAGACAGAGGTTTAATCCTTGGGTCGGGAAGATCCCCTGGAGGAGGGCATGGCAACCCACTCCCATACTCTTGCCTGGAAAATCCCATGGACAGAGGATCCTGGCAAGTTACAATCCACGGGATCACAAACAGTCGGATACAACTGAACCAACTTAGCACTCTTGTATGCGTATATGCTCTTGACAGGAAAGAATAGATAGAAATGACAGTAACTCTTAAGATAATTTATAAATTTAACAAGATTCCAATTAAGATGCCCAAATAACACTTTATATATCCTCACAGACTAGTTCTAAAATTCCTACAAAATAAAGAAATAAGCGGAAAGAATATCAAAGAAATCACTTACAAAGAAATAATGAAGGAAAACACATCTTACCAGATTCAGAACACATATGAAGGGGTAACTTCTCAAAGAGTACTTTACAGATTCAAAAACATGAAGGTAGAGAAAGGGACAAAAATAGAGAATTCAGAAGTAAACCCAGCTTGCATATAAATTAACATCCACCACACTTACATAACAAAATTTAATATGCTTATCCCAACTTTATAATATTTTTAAGTGAAAACAGGAAACTGAGTAAAATAAGTTTGTGGAATAAAACTAATAAAACAAATTATTTGTGTAAGTAATTATATATTTTAAATATATGCTACAAATAAAAGATGACACAAACATTAACACAGTAAAAGTACAATAACTTACTCAACTCTTATTGTGTGACAAGCATAAGGCTCGGCCTTTTACTCACACAACTAATAAACAACAGAGATAGTGATAAGCTGAAGAAATAAGTGCTAAATCAAATTTGGGGAATAAAAACTTTTAATTCTTCTATTAATAAAATAAGTATAAATACAAAGAATTCATGAGAGAGCAGTTACATTAACCAAAACAATAAAAGTAAAGGCATATCCTAACAAAGACTGGCCAACTAATGGGGAAATATCTGTATGTATGGTGAAGCCAATGCAAATTATGTTTCCTGAGCCGTATAAGTTTCTATACCCTTGGTGTGACTCAGTAATTTCATACCAAAGAACATCCCATGGAAGTAATTCTCATGCCTCATCCTTGTTTCTACTGCCTCTTTCCCAGTTTTTGGCCTTATATTCTGGAGAAGAAAATGGCAACCTACTCTAGTATTCTTGACTGGGAAATCCCATGGACAGAGGAGCCTGGCGGTCTACAGTCCATAGGGTCACAAAGAGTTGACCAAACTTGGCCACTGAGCACACATGCATGTACACCCTTATATTCTGGAACCTTAATTCTTCCAAACCCTTCATATTGGTCTTCTGGCCTCTGGACACTTTGGTATTTGATTCATCCACTTACTGTTATTGGTCTTCTTTCTAAACCCAGCCCATCCAAGAAGAGAATCACAATAGTATAACAAGAATAAGAACATGTCTCATAGGCTTGCTGTGGGATGAACTTAAATTTCCTGTTAATAAATGAGGTCCTTCAAACCCTGACCCCAACCTAATCCCTCATGAATTCCAATCTCCTGAGTACATCTGTGCACTTATCCATTTCCATGCCTTGTATTATTTATTGTTGAAATTCCTTTGCCCCTCAGCACATAGACACATGCATATCCTTTCTCTGTTTGCAAAATCCCAACTCCAGTGGTGCTTCTTCTGTGTCTCCCCTTTTCCTTCCCTCCTAAGTTGCTCCCAGCACCCTTCATCATTCCGTTGTTTTCTGAGCACATTTCACTGTGCACTACAGTCAGTTGCCACTTGGCTGCCCTAAAGGGTGGTGGTATAAGTGACCTGAAGACACTTTGCAGGTGAAGAGTATGACTTCTTAGAAACAGCTGCCTGGGTTTCAGAGTCAGCAACACTCCCAGTTGGAGGGGCAAGCTCCCCTGCCCACCTCCCACCGATACCCCAGACAAAGGTGAAGTTCCTGTTCAATGTACTTGAGAGTCTTTCTTTTCCTTTCTCAGGAAAGGTTTGTGAACTGTGCAGCTGCATTTCCCTCACAAATGCTCCGGAGACTCACTGTGTGTGTGAGTTAAATCGCTTCAGTCGTGTCCAACTCTGTGCAATCCTATGGACCATACCCCCCAGGCTCCTCTGTCAGTGGGATTCTCCAGGCAAGAATACTGGAGTGGGTGGCCATTCCCTTCACCAGGGGATATTCCCAACCCAGGGATCGAACCTGCATCTCTTACATCTCCTGCATTGGCAGGTGGATTCTTTACCACTAGCGCCACCTGGGAAACCCCAGGAGACTCACTAGACTTACTAGACACAAGTAACTGGTAACAGCTCACTCCCATTGTTCAGCGTAGCCACTGAGAATCACTTTTTCCCCTGATCACACCCAGACATACCATTCCATCAGGCCTAAACTTTAAAACTGCTTGAACTCTACTCCTGCAGCTTCTGTAAGTGGAATATCTATCTTTTACATGGAAACCAGAAAATCCCATGCAACTCTCAAGGCAAAATCATTTATCCATCCTACCAGGGGGAAGACTGTGAAAATAATATGTCCTAGAATACAGCTCCCAAAACATCTCTCAAGAAGTTGTTCTCAAAAGTTATAGCTATGAAAACATTACTGAGGAAAAATATTCTTTAATTTTCATAAACTGTCCTTAAAATTTGTGAGAAATCTACACCAGAGGAAGACACAAGGAGATGGATGAGTTAATTAAATAATGAATGGGAAAAAGGCAAGACATTGATAGAAATTAGAAACAGACGCTACTTTTGAAAGCTGCAAACGTACCTATGACTTGGATTGACAGATAGGAGATCTTGGAATATGTTTGCTGCACGTTGCTTTGGAGTTTTATCTTTTTGAGTTCCTATAGTCATGTATGGTCATGATTTGGAGTGTGGTATGGTCAAAATAAAATTTGCCTCACTAAGGGACTTTGGTGGAGAGCCTGACTATTTTACAAATTCAAGTTTCCTGCAATGGCTATCAGAACAGGAGTCTCTGACAGAAAGCAGCACAACAGGGAGTGGCTATCTGGATGCAAAGAGTGAGTTTTTGCAGATGTATCTCTCCTTGCCTAAATTGTTACATTTGAAAAATGGAAACCATCACAGATACATGGTGCAGTGGAATGAACACTGCCCTGGAATTTAGAAGCTCAAGATCTGGTTCTAGTTCTTACACTGATTAGCCATGTCACCTCCTTCAGCCTTAGCATACTTGTCCACAAAATAAAGTCATCCAAAAGAGGTTACAACTAGAAAGAATGTTAGTGATCAGGGCACATCAGCTTTTTAAATGGGTACACATCCCTGTACCCCTGTCCCCAAGGGGATTTCACAGAGTGACAGTTTTTGAAGTTTTAATTGTAAAAACTGAGTATAATAGTTATGCTTTTTCAAAACATATTTTATTCCTCATTCCAATATCTGTCTCCACTCGCAACCCCAAGTCCCACCTCAGGCAGTTAAGAACCAATGATCTAGGCCAGTCACATCCTCTGGCCACTCTCATGGGGTGACTAGAGTTGCCCTCTGCTCCATCCTTAAGCTTCTGCTAACTTCAACTTCCTAAAGATGATTTCCATGTATCTCACCTTCTCTACTCTTCCCCTTATCAAATAAGTATAAACCTCATTGGTCAGGATTTCTCAGTATGGTTTCAACTACCTTTCTAGCCTTTCTTCAGTCCTTATCCATGAGTATCCTGGGATGTGGCCTAGTTTATTCCATGTTCCCTGAAGGTAACTCACTTTGTCACTACCCAGAGCCCCTTCCTCCTCATCTCTCTGTGCAAGCTCAATCCGTCTTCCAAGACTCACC